>NC_133655.1:257883242-258033688 GCF_009905375.1 Apium graveolens | reverse complement strand
TCATATAAACTGAGAAGAACAACCCTTCCAGAAGGGGAGGTATTGCCGAATGACTATCTATCTGTGTGATAGAAAGTAGGATACCAGCTATTGTTTAATTGCTTGTCAAGTACTAAAGGCTGGCCACCTTCTGTACTAACTATGCAATGTAACAAGTGTTCATGATCATAGTGATCTCTCAATGAATTCTTTTACTTCTATATGATGGATCAAGCTTTCGAAGATGGAGGCAGCTAGAAAGGAAGTGGTACCAAGTATGGTGGTATTCCGATTCTAACGCGTTAGTGATACTAAGGTTGACGTGGTTATTAAAAGGTTATAGAATGCTAACGAGCAAAAGTATAACCAGTATAATATTAGGAACGGAAGGTAGTAGCGATTACGAACTGGAAAAGAGTGGGTATTGAGAAGCAAAACCTATAGCGCAAAAAGCTATAATAAGAGTCTATGCAATAGACTTGGAAGAATTTGGAATGATCACTTAACACGGATTGAGTTTTCTTACGACAATAGATCATATGTCAGTATTGAGATATCGCCTTATGAGATCCTTGAGGGAAGACAATGTCGATCTCCCTTATGTTAGGATGAAGTTGTAGAGCGCAAGATGCTCGGACCCGCAGTAGTCCAAAGGACCAGGGATATAATAGATCTAATCAGAGGACGGCTGGTAGTAACCCAAGATGGACATAAGAGGTATGCTGATTTGACTCGAAAGGACAAAGAGTATGAAATAGGGGACCTAGTGATGTTATAGGTATCCCTTGGAAAGGATTGATGAGGGTTGGAAAGAAAGAAAGTTTAAGTCCACGAATTGTTGGACCCTTGGATATACTAAAACATATTGGGAAGTTAGCATACGAGCTAGCCCTACCCCCGAACCTGTAACAAGTTCATAACGTGTTCCACGTATCAATGTTAAGGAAGTGTAATTCGGATGCCAGATAAATAGGGGCATATGAGCGCATAGACATGCAACCCGACGTAACCTATATGGAGCAACCAGGAAGGGTTATAGATTGAAAAGGGACAAGTGCTTAGGAGAAGGGTTATCAAACTAGTCAGAGTTTGATGGTAGAACCACAATGTGGGAAAATTACTTGAGAGTTAGAAAGTGCAATGCTAAGAGAGTATCCCTATTCATTTTCTATCTGATTCCGGGACGGAATCCTTTTAAGGAGGGGAGACTGTAATAACCCCAATTTTTTGAATTTTTTTGAAACCCTTATGAATAGTGATTTTGCTGATTATGCTGAATAAGAAAACTTTTCATGCCACACTATGTAGGGGTTCTTCTATTGTTATTCTGAGATCTTATTAGTACTTTATAGAGATATAAGTGTATGTAAAGATCGTCAGAATCCAAATTCGAACACTTTGATTTTTCCCGAAAATCCACCAGATACCGAAAGAATTGAGTATAAGGTAACATGATTAAAAGGATTTAAATTCAAGGATTATAAGAGAGGATCATAAAAGGAATATAATGTATTGAGAAAGGTTAAGGGAACCCAAGTAATAAGATCCCGGGTATGATCCCTCAAACGATAAACGAGAACGAAAGTTAAGCGAACCGTATAACAGATCAGCGGTCATTAGCCAAGTAATTAAGAGCTAATCAAAGAGGTTAGTGATGATGATGTCACCACACCAACAAGAAGATGACAAGTGTGGGAAGATGACATAGGAGGATGACATAAGCATGACCAAAGGGAAGGTATTGTTGGTTGATTTCAAGCCACACAAATTTTACCATGGTTAAAAGGTAATTAACAAAACAAAAGGATATCAACCAAGCCTTTTATGCACAAAGATCAATAAAACAAAGCAAGCTTCTCTCCCCCCCTTTTCATCTTCTTCATTTCGAATTTTTCACCAAAATGGTGAATTAGAAATTCAAAACACAAGCTATACTCCATGGAAAATTATAAGGTGTTGTTTCGTTTGGATCCTATATTTCATACTAAGAAGTGCAAGTATTGAGTGTGCTTGAATCTAAAAGGTTTTCTGATCGCAAACAAGCATTTATTTTAGGGTAGAAATAGATAACTTCAAAGAACAAATATTTGAGTTCTGTGAGTTTATTTGCAAGGTCAGGTTAGCTTATCATATATTAGGCTTCCATGGACATTCCAAAGGATCTTTCATTTGATTAAAAGCTTCAAGGAAGGTATAACTCTTCATGATCTTAGTATTAAGATTGGTTTGATATAAATGATTATGATGAAGGAATGATAGATTAAGTGTAGTAGTTGTTTTCATGTGGAGATTTAGTGGTTAAGTGCTTTGTTGATTTTGGAGTTGAAAAAGTAAGCACTAGTTGTTCTTGATTGATTCATGGTGTGATTTGAGACTGGTTAAATGGTTTAAAGGTGGTTGAATGATGCATATGGTCATATGGTTGTATTGGGATTGATTGGTGATGGTTTGGTGTTGAATTGGTTGGTAAAATTTTGGGAAATCGCGTAAACATAGCCATCATAATGTCCGATTTACTTTAGGCTGTTTTTGTTCTTAACATTAGGACCCGTGAACTCACTGCTAGGTTTTGACCATTGCCATGATTAGATAGTTCATGTTACGAGCTTCGTTTTGATATGTAGTCCGTTTGATTCCGATGTATGGTTTAGGAGAAACGCCGTTTTAAGTACGGCGTTTCGCGACCGAACCATTACCCCTCGCCTTACTTTGAAACCTTGGTTAAGGACCTTAAATGACTAATTGAGGTAAGAAACAATTATTTAAAGTGGATTAGGCAGTTGGTAAGGTACTCGCGAAAGAATCGCCTTAAAACCCTTAATGGTTAATTTATAAAAATGGTGGAGTCGAGGGTACTCGAGCGACTTAAGTAAATCGTTAAGCGCGAAAGCGAACGTTAGGACTCTAAATGGTTAAAGTCTAGTTTCTTAAGCGACCGGGGTTTAATTCCGACTTATGTTGTTGTTCATAGGTTATCGGACCCACTTAAGCTTAAGTCTATCCGGGAGCACTCAGCAAGTTTTCTACCCGTTATACTGTTGTTGTGATGTAAATATATGTATATGCATTATCTTGTGATAAGTGCATGGTTGTTATTAGCAAATTTTGCGATATATTGGAGCATGCTGATATGGTATATATGCATGTCTGTTTCGTAATCTTGATATATATCTGTTGATTCAATTGCTTATAAGTGCATATACCTATGCTAGAGATAAGCAGTAGTTACGGATACCCTTAGTATGGGGACCCAAAGGTGGAACATGTTTCTAAAACCGGGAGTCGATGTTCCCGAGTATATTATATATATATATATTTAAATATATATATATATATATTGATATAGTTTTTCAAAACTATTAATCGAATAAGGTTTATTCGATAACTTTATTTTATTTAATGAATATTATTACGAATATTCATTCGAGGGCTTATGACTCCTGTTATTTTATTTAATGAAATATTATTACGAATATTATTGAGGGCTTATGACTCCTGTTATTTTATTTAATGAATATTATTACGAATATTCATTCGAGGGCTTATGACTCCTTTTATTTTATTTAATGAATATTATTACGAATATTCATTCGAGGGCTTATGACTCCTTTTATTTTATTTAATGAATATTATTATGAATATTCATTCGAGGGCTTATGACTCCTTTTATTTTATTTATTGAATATTATTTGAATATTCATTCGAGGGCTTATGACTCAGTTTATATTATTTAATGAATATTATTTGAATATTCATTTGAGGATCTATGACTCCGATTATTTGCTGAGATATATTCCTTTATTTTATTAAAGAATAAGGTGTCGATAATCAAACTTATCTTGATTATTCAAATAAAGATAGTACTTTCGTTATAAGTATATCTTTGGTTATTTAATACTCATTTCAAGTATAAGGTTTACAACTTCTACCTCAATTATTTGTATAAAGATTATTCTTTATGGGAATATTATTTGAATAATAATATTCAGATATTTTCTAATATATTGGGACTGATTTACTTTATTAAATCAGCATTACTCCCAAACACTCTTTAAAGTGTTTTCGAGTCTTTAAAATGATTTTTAAAAGTTAGAGCGGATCCCAAAACTCATTTTTATATATTAAGATCTTCCTTTAAAGGGGATTTAAATACTCGCTCAAAACCAGAGGGATCCGGCTCTGTGGTGTATTGTATATTCGCAACGAGGTTGCTGTTTTGATAAATGAATTGATTACTTACCCAAGGTTCGGGAAGTAAGTCCATCTATTGAGTCGGCATAAGCAACATGGGCTCAGTGGGCGTCCATGAAAGTGTAAGTGGCTCAGTGGGAGTCCAGTCAAATGCCTAAGTGGCTGAGTGGCAGTCCAAGCATAAGGTCCTATTGCGGCCAGGGTGATGACCAGTGGGTGAATTCGTCCATCTACTAGTAGAAAAGGTTACTTATTGGTATCTTTGCCTGATCAGCAAGATATCAGGGTTTATGCCAAGGTTTTCTCCTTTCCAAATTCATTGGATATTGCAACTCTGTTTATAATTTTCATAACAGAGGTTTTCAATGAGTGTTTGAAATGTATATATATAGGTGTATATATATATCGGGACTTAATGAAGTATCTCGTAACTTCATTATTTATAATGATGTTCAAAGATTGAATCTATTCAAATCTTGTCTTGTAGTCTCATCTATGTGATGAACTTTTGAAACTAATTATAACTTGAACGTGGTAGTTCAAGTAGTATTTGGAAAAGATATAAGTATATTGGAGTATCTTGTAACTTCATCTTTAAACTTATATCTAGCAAATGATTATCTTATGCATGTCAAAGATTTCAGAAAAACGTTGAGACAAGGTTAGATATATGAGATCACCTTGCAACGATAGTTTTATACAGTTATAAACTGGAACTCTGTGTATATTATGCATGGAAGAGGACTTCCAAGATTTTGAAAAGTATATATGTATATATACTAAATATTTTGCGACTCCATCGCATTAAGATATCAAACTTGGTCCATTTCTTTTGACCAAGACTTTCATGAGTACTATGAGAAGGCTCATATATAGTTAATCATTATACATATTATTTTGGTGGGCTTGCTGCTCACCCTTGCTTTCTTCTTTCATCACACAACAACAGATAGAAAAGATGAACATGACCAAGCTCCCAATTCGCGAGCGGATAGGAAACGTTCCGCATTTTCCTATAGGCGTTGATGTCGCTGTAGCTGAGGTAGGAACTACCAATAGGCTAGGCTTTCAACTTTTGATGTACCAGACTTATGTATCTTTATCAATTGTAATAATGGCAAAGAAATGTAAATCTATTCAGAAACCCTTTTAAGGTGTAATGGCATATAATTTTGGAATAAAATGATTCGTGTTACTTTTGGATATTCATCTCTGAGACTATAACTTGTGGTGTGTGTGTTTATTGTGGGGTCACAGTACAGAGTAGTTGATTGTTTATTAAGATTGGGTGTTATTAAGGGAAATGGAACTCGTGACAACCCGGATTCCTGACCCTGGATTTGGGGGTGTTACAGAAATGGTATCAGAGCTAAGCGTTATAAACCTCGGAGATGATGTGACGTTAAGATAATAAGTTCACTAAGATAATAAGAACTCTTGCCAAGTTCATAGTCGGACTACCTAATGTAGTACTGACATTTAAAACCCTTATGGGAACCCTTATAAATATCGTGATAGAAGCGTAGTTCGTTATCGTATATGGTAGCGGGACTCCGAACCCTGAGGTTGAGGAGCAACAACGCGATGATGTTTTATTACTTATTGGAGATCAGATTATGGATCCGATAGAGCGTCCTAACGCGGGACCGGATGATGTTCATATTGAGGATGTAGCGGTTGAGGATGTTGTCCTAGAAGGGATTGTTGCTGAGAAGAATCCCGTGGAGGATCCTGACAAGAATGAATAAAGGACCACTGAGAAATTGATAACTATGGTTAGGGCGACTACCAGAGGTAGGATTGGCCGGTTACTACCAGAGGTTCGTTCAAGTTCCTAAAGATAGTAGCCCCTTTAACGCGGCTTACTCGTAAGACTGAGAAGTTCGAATGGACAGAGAAATACGAGAACAACTTTCAAGAACTGAAGCAAAGATTGGTGATGGCCCCTATGTTGGCATTGCCGGATGGAAAAAGGAGATTTTGTGGTTTGTATTGACGCTTCGCATAAGGAATTAGGGTGCTCTTATACAGCACAACAAGGTACTCGCGTACGCGTCAAGAAAATTAAGGGAATATAAAATTCGATATCCCCACCTATGAGCTTGGGCTCATGGCAATAGTTTTGCCCTAAAGATTGGAGGCACTACTTGTATGGAGAGAAGTGCGAGAATTACCTAAGCCATAAGTGCTCTAGTACATTTTCACGCAGAAAAGAGCTCAACATGTGCCAAATGAGGTGGTTAGAGCTAATCAAGGATTACGATTATGAGATTCTTTATCATTCGGGGAAAGCCAATGTGGTGGCTGATGCCCTTAGTAAAAAGGAGAGACTCAAGATGATAATGTCTTTGAGAGAGTTTACAAGAGATTTTGAGAAAATGGAAATAGAAGTGAAGGTAACCGGAGCCGGTACCGAAAAGATGTTTGAGATTGCAATACAGTCCGAATTATCAGAAAAGAACATATTGTGCCAGAAAAAGTGATGAATGAAGGCAGAGAGCTAACAATTAGATAAAAGATTAATACCAAGAAAGATGATAAGGGAATAATGAGGTATTCCTACATAATTTGGGTTCCAAATGTTCAAGAGCCTAAAGATGAAATCTTAGATGAAAGCTAGTATGAGGAATAAGATTTAGAGCAAACCCTGAACGTGATAGTCAGGGAGGTCGCCATCAAGATAGAAGGAACCCATAACATAATGAAGTGGAAAATGAAGATTTTAACGTATAAGATAACCCCAAGTATGGGAGAAGGATGAAACATTTCATACTAAGGAAACAAAAAGTTGAGTAAGGAAAGGAGACCCGAGACGGTACTCCTATACGGCAATTCATGGACCTGTCTAAAAAGGACTTAGACTATTATCCCCAACCACCACCTTGAGGAAACAATGCGGTAGGAAATTCTTTCATGACCTTTAAATCGCTAAGCTCTCAGAGTTCCAAGGAACAGGTTGACCCAGTCGAGGCAAGAGCCTGGCTAAAGGAAATATAGGAATCATTTGAGATTCTAAATGATTGACGAATCACAAAGGACTGTTTTGTCACTTACCCTCCTAAGAGAGAGGCCACCCGCTGGTGAAAGGCCAAGGAAGGCACGGAGCCAGAGGTTAGAATAAACTGATTAAAGTTCAGTCAATTGTTTTCGGGAAAGTAACTCCCAAGGTTATGAAGGTAGTATAAAAACTTTAGAGCCAGAACAAAAGCGGACAAGTATGATGAATTATGAATTTAAGTTGTAAAAGTTGTCAAGATTCGTTCTGAGGACACGAATCTAGAATGACGGGATGTTTGAAATCAATGCTTATGTTGTGGTTATAATGGAAACGAAAATAAAAGACTAAAAAGGGTAGGAGTATAAAGGGATATAAAGGAAATAGAGTTGAGAAGTGATAAGGGAGTTAGGTATGGGAAACCCTAAGAAACCCTTGCAATAAATATAGAAAAGTGTGTCATCATCAGCGTGATGGTGACTGATCATGAGATAAATTCAAGGTTTGAAGGCGTAAGCGATACGTATAGTTAATTCCCTTGAAGTTGACAGTATTCGATGAAACTTTGAGATAGATCGATTGATTAATAAGGAAACGCGGATGGATTGAGGAGTCAAGAAAGTAAGAAATTAGGAAAATTGGATGAAGGAAGTGACCTTCAAGAATATGAAGTGTAAGACCGGTGGCTTGATACCCATAAAGGGAGACGCCAGGTATGAAAGATATCCCAACATTGAGATGACTGTTGAGATAAACAACAAAAGTAAATAAGGAATTATTAAGAAGAAGTTCACGTTGAACACGACCAATATCTTCCAGAACACCCTTGTTATCGTTATCCAATTTAGGAAATAAAAGCGGATAACCGTTGTTATCTTTTGGAGGCCATATTGATTGACCTCATTTTGAATACAGATGTTATTGTGAAATTAGGCATATACTATCGAGGTGGGAATGATTGAATAAGACACCCTTATCAGGGATATATGACTTAATTTATCCATGGAAGGATGCATGTACCTTTTTAAAGGTGGAATTAAGGATAAAACATCAGTAACTTAAAACAAATCCTAGGGGAATGCATAAAGGTTGGCATTTCACCCTTAATAGGGATAGTATGAGTTTTGACAGTATGAATTGGAAAGGATTAAGGTATCAACAACCTTTAAGTATCAGTGGAGAAATTTTTCAGAAACACATAGACAATGATTCTGGTATTAATAAACGGTATCTTGATATGCCCTGTATCTAGGGAATACAGGAGGAACGATTCAAAAATAACCTAAGAGGTTTTACAAGAAAGAAAGGTAATATTCAAAATTCTCAAGAATAGAAATGTTGATAAAGGAAATATGACATAATTATAATGATGCCAGGTGGGGCACGTGTTAAACCACGAGAAAGTATGGATCGAACCAGTAATGGTCGAAATTGTTCAGGGCAATTAGGACTTAAGATAAAAGATGTTCTAAGTATGATTGAGAGTCAGCCGTGACAGTGATTAACCTCTAAAGACTGAGGCAATAACTTATGGAAAAATGGTGATATTTTTTTTTACTCATCAGATTTTAAGGAAAACATCTTCACATAAGCTGTGATTGAAATGAGGTAGAAAATTTATTTGGAGGTGGTTAAAATGACATTGACTGTAAGGAAATTTTACTATCAGGAAAGGCCAAAGAGGTGGCCTACACTTTAAAGGTAAGAGGATAATTATAGGCGCTTGTGCCAAAGGAATATAGTGATGATGGTTAAAGCTAAGAAGGTTGTATTATGGTTTGGAAGATTGACATTCCTTCTGATGACTGTGCAATACCCAACCGTAATAGTAGTTGGTAAAGGTTTAATTCGTGTAATCGCCATGAGCGGGCTATCTATCTCAGAAGATACTATCTTGAGATAAGCCAGGACCATGTTTCAAAAAGGACTAGACGAACCCTTGAGTTAAGTCTTCTATTTAAGGCATACTATTAAGAATGGTATTAACCTGCTATCGTTGCTTTGACTGAAACTCTTCTGCAATTTTATCTACTTCATGTCATGAAGTACGTCAGAGTTTGGAGTGTTCTTCATGAATTATGATTGGTGATTATGTTAACTCCTTAGAAGTATTCTATACGACATGTATGGACTCCGTATGGTTAGATATTAAGATTTCATGTAAAGTGAATGACGACAGTAGGTCAGTGGTAGACCATAGTAATGCAGCAATGATTCTGCGAGTAATGAGCTGATTACAACCGTGAGAGTTGTATTGGAATGGATGTTAAGATTGAGTACCACTAATCTGGTCGTGGTAGTGTATAAGTTATCATTGATAGACTAATTAAGTAGAGTATCTACCTATTGAATATTTATTCCCTCTTATGAAAAGAGAGTCGTATTACTATATGAGGAAGGTTGCGGTGCAAGCATAGAATTCTAGTAACAATGATGTCTAGAATGAGATCCCAGATTCGATTTTTGATATCGAGGGAGTTTCAAAGGTGATTGTGTATAAGCTCGAGGAAGAGCATGGGTCCATAGAACGATGGACGGAATAGCAAAAATATTTAGGCATGTGAAATGCAATGCGATAATACTTGATATATATACACATATGTTGTATTCTCCTATGACAAACCTCTATAGTTCAGAGGTAGGTTCCAAGCCAGATATTTTGTGGCAGTATATTTTTTTTCATATATACAATTCTCTTCAATTCGTTCTTTTCTCTTCTTTTCATTTCACATAAACTGAGAAGAACAACCCTTCCAGAAGGGGAGGTTTTGTCGAATGACTATCTATCTGTGTGATAGAAGCCGAGTAGGATACCAGCTATTGTTTAATTGCTTGTCAAGTACTAAAGGCAGGCCACCTTCTGTACTAACTATGCAATGTAACAAGTGTTCATGATCATAGTGATCTCTCAATGAATTCTTTTACTTCTATATGATGGATCAAGCTTTCGAAGATGAAGGCAGCTAGAAAGGAAGTGGTACCAAGTATGGTGGTATTCCGATTCTAACGCGTTAGTGATACTAAGGTTGACGTGGTTATTAAAAGGTTATAGAATGCTAACGAGCAAAAGTATAACCAGTATAATATTAGGAACGGAAGGTAGTAGCGATTACGAACTGGAAAAGAGTGGGTATTGAGAAGCAAAACCTATAGCGCAAAAAGCTATAATAAGAGTCTATGCAATACACTTGGAAGAATTTGGAATGATCACTTAACACGGATTGAGTTTTCTTACGACAATAGATCATATGTCAGTATTGAGATATCGCCTGATGAGATCCTTGAGGGAAGACAATGTCGATCTCCCTTATGTTAGGATGAAGTTATAGAGCGCAAGATGCTCGGACCCGCAGTAGTCCAAAGGACTAGGGATATAATAGATCTAATCAGAGGACGGCTGGTAGTAACCCAAGATGGACATAAGAGGTATGCTGATTTGACTCGAAAGGACAAAGAGTATGAAATAGGGGACCTAGTGATGTTATAGGTATCCCTTGGAAAGGATTGATGAGGGTTGGAAAGAAAAGAAAGTTTAAGTCCACGAATTGTTGGACCCTTGGATATACTAAAACATATTGGGAAGTTAGCATACGAGCTAGCCCTACCCTCGAACCTGTAACAAGTTCATAACGTGTTCCACGTATCAATGTTAAGGAAGTATAATTCAGATGCCAGATAAATAGGGGCATTTGAGCGCATAGACATGCAACTCAACGTAACCTATATGGAGCAACCAGGAAGGGTTATAGATTGAAAAGGGACAAGTGCTTAGGAGAAGGGTTATCAAACTAGTCAGAGTTTGATGGTAGAACCACAATGTGGGAAAATTACTTGAGAGTTAGAAAGTGCAATGCTAAGAGAGTATCCCTATTCATTTTATATCTGATTCCGGGACGGAATCCTTTTAAGGAGGGGAGACTGTAATAACCCCAATTTTTTGAATTTTTTTTTTGAAACACTTATGAATAGTGATTTTGTTGATTATGCTGAATAAGAAAACTTTTCATGCCACACTATGTAGGGGTTCTTCTATTGTTATTCTGAGATCTTATTAGTACTTTATATGAGATATAAGTGTATGTAAAGATCGTCAGAATCCAAATTCGAACACTTTGATTTTTCCCGAAAATCCACCAGATACCGAAAGAATTGAGTATAAGGTAACATGATTAAAAGGATTTAAATTCAAGGATTATAAGAGAGGATCATAAAAGGAATATAATGTATTGAGAAAGGTTAAGGGAACCCAAGTAATAAGA
Organism: Apium graveolens; assembly: GCF_009905375.1. Classification (NCBI taxonomy): domain Eukaryota; kingdom Viridiplantae; phylum Streptophyta; class Magnoliopsida; order Apiales; family Apiaceae; genus Apium; species Apium graveolens. The sequence goes on along the minus strand of NC_133655.1, from coordinate 258,022,264 downwards.
TCCCGGGTATGATCCCTCAAACGATAAACGAGAACGAAAGTTAAGCGAACCGTATAACAGATCAGCGGTCATTAGCCAAGTAATTAAGAGCTAATCAAAGAGGTTAGTGATGATGATGTCACCACACCAACAAGAAGATGACAAGTGTGGGAAGATGACATAGGAGGATGACATAAGCATGACCAAAGGGAAGGTATTGTTGGTTGATTTCAAGCCACACAAATTTTACCATGGTTAAAAGGTAATTAACAAAACAAAAGGATATCAACCAAGCCTTTTATGCACAAAGATCAATAAAACAAAGCAAGCTTCTCCCCCCCTTTTCATCTTCTTCATTTCGAATTTTTCACCAAAATGGTGAATTAGAAATTCAAAACACAAGCTATACTCCATGGAAAGTTATAAGATTTGTTTCTTTGGATCCTATATTTCATAACTAAGAAGAGAAAGTAGTTTGAGTGCTTGAATCAAAGGTTTTCTATCTCAAACAAATCATTTTAGTTTAGGGTGAATAGTAACTTTCAAGAACAAATTTTTGATTCTTGATTTTATTTGCAAGGTCAAGGTAGCTTAAGCATATATTAAGGCTTCCATGGATATTCCAAGGATCTTTCTTTGATTAAAAGCTTCAAGGAAGGTATAACTCTTCATGATCTTAGTATTAAGATTGTTTGATATAAATGATTATGATGATGGAATGATAGATTAAGTGTAGTAGTTGTTTTGTCATGTTGAGATCTTAGTGGTTAAGTTCTTTTGTTGATTTTGGAGTTAAAAAGTAGCACTAGTTGTTCTTGATGATTCATGGTATGATTTGAGATTGGTTTAAATGGTTTAAAGTGGTTGATGAGTGATATGGTCATATGGTTGTATTGGGATTGATTGGTGATGGTTTGGTGTTGAATTGGTTGGTAAAATTTTGGGAAATCGCGTAAACATAGCCGTCGTAATGTCCGATTTACTTTAGGCTGTTTTTGTTCTTAACATTAGGACCCGTGAACTCACTGCTAGGTTTTGACCATTGCCATGATTAGATAGTTCATGTTACGAGCTTCGTTTTGATATGTAGTCCGTTTGATTCCGATGTACGGTTTAGGAGAAACGACCGTTTTAAGTAACGGCGTTTTGCGACCGAACCATTACCCCTAGCCTTACTTTGAAACCTTGGTTAAGGACCTTAAATGACTAATTGAGGTAAGAAACAATTATGTAAAGTGGATTAGGCAGTTGGTAAGGTACTCGCGAAAGAATCTCCTTAAAACCCTTAATGGTTAATTTATTAAAAATGGTGGAGCCGAGGGTACTCGAGCGACTTAAGTAAATCGTTAAGCGCGAAAGCGAACGTTAGGACTCTAAATGGTTAAAGTCTAGTTTCTTAAGCGACCAAAAATACAGACATTTGTGGGTTCAATGTGGGGTTTAATTCCGACTTATGTTGTTGTTCATAGGTTATCGGACCCACTCTAAGCTTAAGTCTATCCGGGAGCACTCATGCAAGTTTTCTACCCGTTATACTGTTGTTGTGATGTAAATATATGTATATGCATTATCTTGTGATAAGTGCATGGTTGTTATTAGCAAATTTTGCGATATATTGGAGCATGCTGATATGGTATATATGCATGTCTGTTTCGTAATCTTGATATATATCTGTTGATTCAATTGCTTATAAGTTGCATAATACCTATGCTAGAGATAAGCAGTAGTTGCGGAAAGCCTTAGTATAGGGGACCCAAAGGTGAACATTTTCTAAAACCGGGAGTCGATGTTCCCGAGTATATTATATATATATATTTAAATATATATATATATATATTGATATAGTTTTCAAAACTATTAATCGAATAAGGTTTATTCGATAACTTTTATTTTATTTAATGAATATTATTACGAATATTCATTCGAGGGCTTATGACTCCTGTTATTTTATTTAATGAATATTATTACGAATATTTATTTGAGGGCTTATGACTCCTGTTATTTTATTTAATGAATATTATTACGAATATTCATTCGAGGGCTTATGACTTCTTTTATTTTATTTAATGAATATTATTATGAATATTCATTCGAGAGCTTATGACTCCTTTTATTTTATTTAATGAATATTATTATGAATATTCATTCGAGGGCTTATGACTCCTTTTATTTTATTTATTGAATATTATTTGAATATTCATTCGAGGGCTTATGACTCAGTTTATATTATTTAATGAATATTATTTGAATATTCATTTGAGGATCTATGACTCCGATTATTTGCTGAGATATATTCTTTATTTTATTAAAGAATAAGGTGTCGATAATCAAACTTATCTTGATTATTCAAATAAAGATAGTACTTTCGTATAAGTATATCTTTGGTTATTTAATACTCATTTCAAGTATAAGTTTTACAACTTCTACCTCAATTATTTGTATAAAGATTATTCTTTATGGGAATATTATTTGAATAATAATATTCAGATATTTTCTAATATATTGGGACTGATTTACTTTATTAAATCAGCATTACTCCAAACACTCTTTAAAGTGTTTTCGAGTCTTTAAAATGATTTTTAAAAGTTAGAGCGGATCCCAAAACTCATTTTTATATATTTAAGATCTTCCTTTTAAAGGGGATTTAAATACTCGCTCAAAACCAGAGGGATCCGGCTCTGTAGTGTATTTTATATTCGCAACGAGGTTGCTGTTTTGATAAATGAATTGATTACTTACCCAAGGTTCGGGAAGTAAGTCCATTTATTGAGTCGGCATAAGCAACATGGGCTCAGTGGGCGTCCATGAAAGTGTAAGTGGCTCAGTGGGAGTCCATCAAATTCCTAAGTGGCTGAGTGGCAGTCCAGCATAAGGTCCTATTGCGGCCAGGGTGATGACCAGTGGGGAATTCGTCCATCTACTAGTAGAAAAGGTTACTTATTGGTATCTTTGCCTGATCAGCAAAATATCAGGTTTATGCCAAGGTTTTCTCCTTTCCAAATTCATTGGATATTGCAACTCTGTTTATAATTTTCATAACAGAGGTTTTCAAGGAGTGTATGAAATATATATATATAGGTGTATATATATATCGGGACTTAATGAAGTATCTCATAACTTTATTATTTATAATGATGTTCAAAGATTGAATCTATTCAAATCTTGTCTTGTAGTCTCATCTATGTGATGAACTTTTGAAACTAATTATAACTTGAACGGTGGTAGTTCAAGTAGTATTTGGAAAAGATATAAGTATATTGGAGTATCTTATAACTTCATCTTTTAAACTTATATCTAGCAAATGATTATCTTATGCATGTCAAAGATTTTCAGAAAAACGTTGAGACAAGGTTAGATATATGAGATCACCTTGCAACGATAGTTTTATACAGTTATAAACTGGAACTCTGTGTATATTATGCATGGAAGAGGACTTCCAAGATTTTGAAAAGTATATATGTATATATACTAAATATTTTGCGACTCCATCGCATTAAGATATCAAACTTGGTCCATTTCTTTTGACCAAGACTTTCATGAGTACTATGAGAAGGCTCATATATAGTTAATCATTATACATATTATTTTGGTGGGCTTGCTGCTCATCCTTGCTTTCTTCTTTCATCACACAACAACAGATAGAAAAGATGAACAGGACCAAGCTCCCAATTCGCGAGCGGATAGGAAACGTTCCGCAGTTTCCTATAGGCGTTGATGTCGCTGTAGCTGAGGTAGGAACTACCAATAGGCTAGGCTTTCAACTTTTGATGTACCAGACTTATGTATCTTTATCAATTGTAATAATGGCAAAGAAATGTAAATCTATTCAGAAACCCTTTTAAGGTGTAATGGCATATAATTTTGGAATAAAATGATTCGTGTTACTTTTGGATATTCATCTCTGAGACTATAACTTGTGGTGTGTGTGTTTATTATGGGGTCACAGTACAGAGTAGTTGATTGTTTATTAAGATTGGGTGTTATTAAGGGAAATGGAACTCGTGACAACCCGGATTCCCGACCCCAGATTTGGTGGTGTTACAATCATGGCATGGGAAGTAACATTTACTTGTTGTAGAAGGTGGAACTTGATTGAGAAAGAAAGAAAATGGGGAGGGGGTTGATCTCGGAAAAAACCCGAGAGTGAGGGGGGAAGAAAACCGAGAGTGAGAGAGAGGAAGGAGGGAAGAAAGAGTGTGGTGGTGAGTGATGTGTGAAATGATCATGTCTTTACTTGTTTTATGGTTTTTGTTTTGACAAATGTGAGTGGAAATAGGAATTGACATGACCACCCTTCCACTTAAACTTGGATCATTTTGCATGTAAGGGTAAAGGAGGAATTTGGCTAGAAAATAAGAGTTAGTGGGGTGGTAATTGTCTCTTTAGCCCTTTTGGATTAAATAGAAAGGATTTGCATGCAAGGACAACTATATAATTTGCTAATTATAACAATTAACATTTATAAAGATTTATTTTTATAAAATAAAACACAAGTTCAAAAATTATAAAATTTATACCATAAAATAACTTGGATTTTTAGAAATTTTATAAAACTACTTTTGAATTTTGTGAACAAATAACTTTTAAAAAGATATTTATTCAAGGTTTAAAAATATTCCTTATAAATCAAAAATGAAAGAAATAAATAAATTTTTGCTTTGAAAATTCATATACCACATAACGAAAATTTAAGACGCAGAAATTCTCATTCACACAAGCATACAATAGTTGAATATATTGGCATTCGGCTTTATAATTACACCAAATTTACAATTAATATTACACAGAAATGCTGGGTGTAACAAAGAAATGAAGCAAGAGTGAGCATTATAGCTCGCAAGATAATATATAGTTTAATCTATAATGCAAGTATCTAAATAGATAACTTACTGGAAACCTTTATCAAGTGTAAGATAATTACTTACCGGATATAAGCTAAAAGGGAGAAAAAGTTACCAAATACTTCACTATACTTATATCATTTTAGAAAACTACTTGAACTACCACTGCTCAAAGTATAATAAGTTTTCAAAGTTCGTCATATAGATGAGACTACAAGATAAGACTTGAATGGATTCAATCTTTGAAATATCAGTTGAAAGAATGAAGTTACGAGATACTTTATCAGTCCTGATATATATCTATATATATATACATCTCATACACTCTTCTACTATTAAAAGTATAAGTAGAGTTATCATTCCCAAGAATTTTGGAAAGAAGATACTTTGGCATAAACATGATATCTTGCTGATCAGGCAAAGATACCAATTAAGTCACATTTTTTACTAGTAGATGGATGAATCCCCCACTGGTCATCACCCTGGCCGCATTAGGGCCTTATGCTGGACTGCCACTCAGCCACTTACGTATTGATGGACTCCCACTGAGCCGCTTACACTTTCATGGACCCCCACTGAGCCCATGTTGCTTATGCCGATGCATTTCGATTGGGCTTACTTCCCGAATGTTGGGCAAGTAATCAAACTCTTTTATCAAGTTAGCAACTTCGTTGCTGCGAAAATACACCACGGAGCCGAATCCCTTAGGTTTTGAGCAAGTATTTAAATCCCCTTTGAAGGAAGATCTTAAATCTGAACATGAGTTTTGGGATCCGCTCTAACTTTTAAAATCATTTTGAAGACTCGAAAATATTTTAAAAAAAAATGTTTAGAGTAATAATGATTTAATAAAATAAATCATTCCCAATATGTTAGAAAATATCTGAATAATATTATTTAAATAATATTCCAATAAGGATAATCTTTATAAAAATAATTGAAGTAGAAGTTTTAAAACTCATACTTGAAATGAATAATAAATAACAAAAGATATACTTATACGAAAGTACGATCTTTGTAACGACCGAGAATTTTGCGTCGTAATTAAGAAAGTAAAGTATGTGTTATGTGATGAGATTATGTGATTAAGTGGTGATTATTTGTCTAATCTGTATACTAGAGTTAAGGAGCGTGGATAAAAACGTTCCATTTTAAAGAGTCAGCTTAGAAGTCGAGCTGTGGTTTCGGGCCGTCAGGTAGAACGGAACCCGTCCTAATATGGAAATTAAATAATATAAAATGTGAAGTATATGTGAAGTAAATGAATAAAGTATTTTGTCTTAAGAGACGTGTTGATTAGCAAAGATAATGAGAAGCGTAATCGAAACGCTGAGCGTCGGGCCGTCAGGCTGAACGTGACCCGGTACGCGTAAAAGAGGATAAAGATTTAAGAATGATATATTCTATGATCAGACCTGAGTCGTTATGTGACTATATGCGTGTGATTGCTTGACTGTGTGCATGATTATATGTTCTGTGTCAATTTTTGTGAATTTTAAAGGAATTATGTGATTTACAAAAGGGTTTATTTAACCCTCGTGCATTTTTATAAAATCATCTGAGATGGATAAAAATATGGGATTTGTTCTGTTATCTTCGTAGAGGTCTTAGAGACTTTTTAAAAATGATAAGTGAATTTAATTGTTGGACCTTGCATTTTTAAATCGATTTTATGTGGAAAAGGTATTTATTAAATCGAGTTTACGAAATTCATATAAAATCAACCGCTCGCTCAAATTCTTATTATGAGTAATGGATAAAAAGCTAATTTCGAGGCCTACGCGTTAAAAATGTCATTTTCAATAATTCTCGACTTTTCGGGAGAGATATATTTTGTATTTGAATTTTATCACATTTTAGTAAAAAGAAAAGGAATGAGTGAGTAAAAGGAAGTTGGTAAATTACTAGATTGCCCTTGTTTCTAAGTGCTATATATAACCCACTTCTCTTTCTTTTTCTTTCTTTTCACTCATTCTCTCTTTTCTCTCTTCTCTCTTTCTTTTCCCTCGTCTCTCTCCCGAACACTCTCTCTCTCTTTCACTCCCTCTCGGCCCTCTCATCTCTCTCACTTGCATGCAACCCCCAAATCTTACTCAAACTCAAAGATATTGCTACCTTTAGCCTTTATCTTCGGTATACTTCTTGATTCCTATTTGCATGTAAGTATTTGCAAGTATTTTGATGATTGATCACTATGGTTGTGTTTAAGAAAAACAATTTCTTGAAGCATAACTATAAGAGTGATTTTAAGAGGTTTTGGAGGTCATAAACTCGAGAGGAGATCCGTCATGGACTCTCTCAAGTTCGACCACCACCGGCCATGATCCAAAGGAGAGCCGGTGGGTTTTCCATGATGTGATTGTTGGATTTTAATGTTGCATGTTATGGTTTCTTGAAAGCTTGAAAAAGGGTTTTGTTTCTTTTGTTGAAAATTGAGTATGTGATTGGTAAAATGATTTCCTTGATTGTAAAATGAATGTGTGCATGTGATTGTTGCTTAGAAAATCAAAATTGATGATTTGCATGTGAGTTTTTGCTTCGGCTTTATGCTAATAAAGAGGGAAATTGAATTTTGTGACTTGATCTTGGTATGAACTAAGTTTAATTAGTAAGAAATAGAGTTGCATGTTGATTTAAAAAAAAAGAGTTAGTGATGCATGTCATTGTTTGGTTCTTGGATTGTGAGTTTTTGAATTTTTGCCGAATAGAAAATGGGTTTAGAAGAGATTGATTTGTGATTAAGTGAATGCATGCATGTTGATTGAATAATTTGATTAAGGTTTGAGTCATTAGGTGATGTTTGGCTTTGTGCTTCGAAAATCTTGATGAAAATGAGAGCAATGACTAAGTTAAGGCTTAAAACAAGTTGAAAATGTGATATAAGACTTTGCATGTCAAGACTGAACTTTGCATGTGTGTTTTCTTGATAAACCCGAATGGGTTTTAGGCTTAAAAAGAGAATTGAGTTGATTTTTGCTAAAAAAATCTTAGTGACTAATGAGAACTTGCTTGCATGACCATGATTGAGTGGTGTTTATGTTCAAAATTCGTTAATAAAGAAAATGGTGCTAGTTTAAATGTTGGATCATGCTAGAACTAAAGTTGTATGGTGTGATTTTTGAGAAATTTGATTGTATATGTATAATTACGGTTCAGATTTTTATGATTAAAAGAAAGGAGAATGGTTCTTTAAAGGTTGTTGAATGAGATACGTGTTTATGTGAATTAAAGTGAGTATTTGATTAATTTTATGGTGGGTATTTGTAATAAGGCCGAATAGGCCATAAGAAATAAAGGTTAAAACTTGATTTTGGTAATTGAAAGAATGATTGAGTGTTATATGTGAAAATCTTTGATTTTGCTTGATTGGATTGTTGTTTTGGTTCGAATTAAGGAATAAAAGAAAAGGGAATTAAGTCGATTGATATATGTGATAGTATGCACGTAAATGTTTGGTTGTGAATGTGTCTAGTACTCATAAAAGAGTCGTGTTAGTTTGATTTGAGAAATAGCCTAGGTCAAGCGAGTATGCTTTGATTTCTAGGAATATAAGGATATAAAAACTACGAGAAAGGATTGTGTTATGTGCTGTGTGCTTATTTGTATAAGCTATACTCGTATAGTTCGAGTCAAAGATATAATCGAGTTATCGTATAGAGAGACCGTTCCGGGAACGAGAGTTGGGAATCTAATTAAGATTTTTGGTTTTCATTGTAGATTCGGAGCGTGAGGGCATTCGGGCTAGGAAAGGGAAAAGTATACTAGGTGGCAGTAGTTCAACCCTCAGGAAAGCAATTTCAGGCAAGTAACTCTGATTACTTGTATAAATGATTGTAAAGGAAATGTTGTTAGGTCACACACACACTGTAGAGGGGGTGAATACAGTGTATAGTACACTCAAATCGAACTTTAAGAACTTAAGTAACAGAAAACAAACTTTATTAAAATAATAAACTCTGTTACAGTATGGAACTGTTACCTCTCAGTGATGATCAAATATCACGAGAGCTGCTAGGGTTACAATGAATAATCTTCTCTAATAATGATAACACTTTTAGTGTAAACCCTATGTCTGTGTTTATATACTACACAGTTACAAGATAATCGCTAATTGATATGGAATATAATTCTGCTTCCTAAAATATATCAATCAGATATCTTTTCTTCCAAGTATTCCATTCTTTACGGAATTCCTTCTTCATGCATATCTCTTCTTATGTTTATCTTGATCTTCTTTCCTTTAATCAGCTACTGTCCTTATCTGATTGTCCTTCAGCACTTAAGTTCTGATATTTATCTTCTGATGATTATCTCCTGATAACATAAGTACTGATATCCTTAAGTCCTGACTTCCCGTATAAGTATTGATCAACAGTTAAGTACTGATTTATCCTGTTCAAATAAGATCTGAAAGCTAAACATAAAACATATTAGCCATAACATTATCAAATATATCTAACAATCTCCCCCAACTTGTAAATTAACATAATATACAAGTTTAACAGATATTTGATGATGTCAAAAACATTAAGTACAAATGCATGATAATTAGACTAGATAACTACAACTTACAGTCCTTAAAGCTTTTACCAATTTCAACTTCTGATAACAACTTCAGTCTGTATAAATATCAGTATTTAAGCAGTTGTAGATCTTCGACTTGGCTTCATCATTTTCTAATCTCTCTGATGTCAGGAGTTGTTCTGAGATAGTTCTTCAACAAACATTTCTCAGCATATCTTAGTTCATCAATCATTCTCCTTTTGACATCTTTAAGCTCTGCAGTATCTTCACCAGTTTGAAAGATTGCAGCTCTGAGATCATTGATCTTTGCTTTTCTCAACTCCTGATCTAGTCTTATGACATAAGCTTTGTCAGACTCCAGATTGAATTCAAGTCCCTTAATACCAAGATATGTTCTGATCTGTGCAATATTAGGATTCATATCAACAATATCACCATTGTGATCTCTGTACTTTGGAACATATATGCTGTCAGACTTAACAGAATAAAGCCTTTTCTGTCTCTGAATCTGTTCTTTTAAGTAGTTTGCAGCAGTCTCTGTTATTCTGTCATCCACTTGAAGTAAGAAAAGTACATGCTCCAATTCTTCAAAATACTTCAATAGAATGACATTTTGTCTTATATGATAAACCCTACCATCTGTCATGAAATACAATATGATGTATTCTTTCAAGTAGGTATGGTAAACCATCTGTACAGATTCTAGTTGATTCAATCTCTCAGGAGTTGCTCCAATACCTGGTTCACTCAAGGAAGTTGGATCATTGGTAGTGTTGTGTACTCTTCTTTCATCAGCACTTCCCAATCCAGTTTTATCTCTAGCTTCCTTTCCAGTAACTACTCTTGCTTCAAAACCACTTGCAGTAGTCTTCAAAGATTGAGTCTGTTTTGCTTTAGTGAATCCTGGTAAAAGTGTCTTTGATCTATTTTCTGATATCAAGTTAACTTGAGCTCTGTCAGAGGTTACTTGCTTCTTCTGAATATCAGAACTTACAATTTCTTGACTCTGAACAACTTGAGCCATGTCAGAGGTTGTTTTAAGAACTTTTCTTGAAGTCAGAGCAAGATCATCCTTTTCATCAGTAATTTCTTCTTCCTCAGAAGGTACATAAACCTTGATAGGTTCACCAACCTTTTCTTTACCCTTGGATCTTGGATCTATCTGTGGTTGTGATCTAGCCAACGTTGCTTCAGTATGTGACCTTTCTTTGATCACAATGCCTTTGAGTTTTGGAAGTGAATTTTTACCAGAAGCTTCAGATTTAGATGTGACTTTCTCTGATTTAAGTCTAGCTTCTTCTTCCTTTAAACTTTCCAAGTCCATTCCTGGATTTTCTTGAAGAAATAACTGTCTTGACATTTCCTCATCAAGATCTAGAAGTTCATCAAAACTTATCCTTTTACCAGCAGCAGAACTTATTCTTTTCCCAGTATCAGAACTTGTCCTGTGACTAGCTTATCTTGATGTAAACCTTCTACCTTGACTATGACCGCTACCCATTCCAGAGTATCCTTGATCATCATTTCCATCATCCTTTCCTTGCAGTGTCTTGTTAGTGTTGCATTTGGACTTAATTACCTTCTCCCCCTTTTTGGCATCAGCAGGTAGTAAAAGAGAGATAAGTAATTCCACTGAGGATTGGATTTCAGTAAGTTGCGATTGCTGAGAAGCTTGATTTGTCAGAATGTCATCAATCTGAGCTTGTTGTTTCTCTTGAGTTTTCTCAATATAAGCAATCCTGTCAATGGTAGGTTGAAGAACTTTTTCTTATCAATTTTCCAAACTTGTTCTTGTTTGAGAAAGTTCTCCTGAATCTTGTGTAGCTCTGCATGAGTAGTTGAATGAAGACCTTGTAGATGTTTAATACTCAATGCAGTGACTCTAAGCTGGGTTTTTAAATCATCAGAATTTAACATTTCATCAGCTTTAGTCAAGTGCTCAGCAAGATGTATTACAGTTGGAACACATGAAACTGAGTTCCATTCCTTAGTCCACTCCTGACCTGCAGGAGTTTCACTCCAAGGTACTGGTGCAGCCCCGGTAACAAACTTCTTTACCAGTTCAGACTTAGGAAGAGTCTGTTGAGAAGTATGTCCTGAAGGACCTGCTTCATCAGCATCTACAGTTGGAGCAGCATCACCAGTATCTCCAGCATTTGCAGCATCAGAACTTAAAGAATCAGTATCTTCTGATAAGACAATAGTGTGAGTAGTAATGGAGGCTTCAGCATCCTCTAATTGCTGATCTGATACTAAGTTCTGATCAACGACCATATCCTGATGCTCACCTAAAGTCTGATCATCAGCATCTTGATGCAGAGAAGGTGTTGTTGATAACTCTGGAGTTTGAATAGCATCAGTAACAGGTGTTGTGGAAGGATTATTTGCTGTTGGAGCTTCTAAGAGAAATACTTCAGACACAACCAAGTGTTGAATATCAATATCAGCACTTATGCCTGGATCAACAAGAGACACAGATGGTGAGTTAGCCTTGTCAGATACAGCTTCCTGAGATGGAGTTGATGGAGAAGAAGTGACTGGAGCAAATTCCTTGTCTTGTGAGATCAGAGATTCCTGATCCCCTTCCTTAGCTGCTTCCTCTTCATCATCTGAAACTGGCCTTTGTGCCCTCTGTTTCTTGTACTTCCTTGTTGATTTGGATTCCTTGGGAGTTTCAGGAACTGTCATTCGTCTAAGCCTCTTGAGAAGCCTAGAACCCCCAATTTCAGAATCCTTCTGAGAAATCTCTTTCTCAGCTTCAGATACAACAGGTTCTCTAGAAGAAACCTGTTCCTCAGAATCAGATTCATCTCTCAATGCAATCCTCCTTCTCTTTTGAGATGTTTGAGGAACATTCTTTGTCCTCTTTGGCTTGGAAGATGAAGGCTTCACAGTAGGTGCTGAAGATGAAGGTTGAGCAGTCTGTGAAGTGGAGAGATAGGATTTGAGATATGTTCTGAGGGTAGGTTGAGTAGAATGAGAGGTAGGTACTGAGGTTGATGGATTTTGGGTGTTTGGAGTTGGTTGGACATCAGAGTAAACAGATCTATAAGTATCAGGATCAGCATTTACCAGGATCTGTTTTACAGACTTAGGAATCTGTAATGGTCTAACCACTTTTTTCTTAGTATCAGCATTTACCAGGTCATTAAAGTATCGTTTTGTAACCTTAAAAGGTGGGGTTTGAGTGCTGACTAAATGAGGTTCATCAGTACAGTAAGTGTAAATAAGTTGACAGAATCTAGCAAAATAAACAACATCTCGATCCTCTGTCATCCTATCCCCAATAAAACCAATTAAAGCAGTTGCAAAATCAAAATGAGTTTGATTGATAATTGCATACCCGATGTGCTGACTCATAATTGGAATATCATCAAAATTCGAACATTTGTTCCCAAAAGCTTTGGTGATGCAATCAAAGAAGAAACTCCATTCTCTTCTGATATTAGCCCGTTTCAACTGTCCAAGTTTCGTCAGACTCTTTTCATATCCCAATTCAGCCATTAACTCCCGAAGGGCTGAGTCCTCTGGAATTGAGAAAGTACAATCTTCTGGAAGATGTAAAGCCCTGCGTACTGTACCAGGAGTGACTACAAAGGATGAATCACCCACTTGGAAGATAATACTGGGAGTTCCACGTTGACCACCATCATCAAAAAGTCCAGTCCTCCAAAACCTCAGAACTTGTTGGCTTGAAAAGAATTCAGGATGTGTTAATGCATACCCAACCTCACTATGTGCAAGAAGATCTTGCACAAAGTACAAGTCAGATGGAGCTTCAGTGTGATCAAGAACTGCAGCATAGTTGTTGGGGACAAACTTAGCTCCATCAATGATTAAAAAAATGAGATTCAAGTATGCCTGTTAGGTGTTTGAGATAATGTCTGTATGAAAAACCAACGTGAGAAATAAAGAGAAAGAGAGTAAAAGTAAGGAGAGAGATAAAATATAAAGAAAATAAAAGATTAAAGAAATCTTCTCTCTGTTGTACTTATACTCTGAACAAAAATGTTACCGTTGGACACCTGTCAGACATGCAGTAATAACGGACAGTTACTGGGCTCGAGAAAACAGGAATCATTACTTACCCATTTGCCTAGTTTCAAGGAAAAACCGTTCCATTTATCAAGAAAAATAGTTTTAATTCAAAATTTAAACCGTTATCACTGATTGAATTATTTTTCACTGCATCATTGATATTCTGAAAATACATCACATGAAAATGACCAAGATAAATTAGATAAGTAAGTGCTGAAAATGAATCAGAACTTAATATAAATCAAAATTTATATGGTCATCAGAATATCAATCAGGATTTATCAACACAAGATAAAATAACTCAGAGACAAAATCTTGAAGTAAAAAAAAACTTTCATTAATATATCAAGACAATACATTTATGAAATGGAAATTACATCAATACTTATACAAGATTTTCCCTAAGCTTCTAAACCTAACATCAACAGCCTTAGTCCTAGTTAAGAAGCCTGACAAAGCTGATGATGAAGAAAAACAGGAAGAAGATGAGATTAAGTCATCTTCTTCTTCCTACTCTCGACAAACAGAATGGCGAGTCGGATGATTCGCTCTTGCTGGCGGAGACGATGAAGATGAAGTTCTCTTCGAACGGCCACCAGATCACGTTTGATAACCTCTGGAAATTGAATCCAGAGATTGTGAGGAATGTTGGTGATAGGGTATGGAGTTGGAATTCCATTCAAAAAGACATGAACAGTCTCATCACCATAATTGTAGAACCAGCCAAATTCAGCCATTTGTGATGATAAGTGAAAAACGAGAGTGAGTTTGTGATAAAAGTGTGATGGGAAGGCTGATGTGAAGTGGTTGCTTATATAGGCAAGAGAATGGCAGGAGACGCAAAGAAATTGAATGCTGACAGATAGAATTAATTCTACCTCGTCTCCCTAGACTTTGAAAAAGAATAACATTCATTGGAAAGAGGAATCATGGTTTAAAACGCACAAGAAACAAGAAACAATGGACTGTTCAAGGACGAATACCATTAATCCTAATCATAGTGACTATTAATCTTCCACTTCAACATATTCTAGTTTGAACTGAGACTGTTATCAAATTGTATTCACAGATAAGCCAAGTAAAGGATTAGACTGAGAAATCAGAACTTAGACCTATACCAGAACTTAACAGTCATCAGAACATAATTTCTTAACTCGAAAAAAAATGCCCATCTTAGTAACTCCTCATACAAGTTCTGAGTTATAGACGTCAGAACTTAATCATCAGAACGTGTAACTAGAACTTGTCCTCAGAATTTGTGCAAAAATAACACAATGACTGTTTATCTAAAATAACATAGACCACCACAGAAATTTTCATCATTCAGATGGAGTGATTAGTGTGTGCATTAAGCTAAATAATAAACAAAGAGTAAAGTCTGATTCACTTCAGTACATCTTAGAAATAAGGCATAACTAAAATTTTGCTAAAGAGTTGTCATTGTCCTGAAACCTATTGATGAATGAGTTCATGCTTGAGTCCACCTCAACTGTTTTGTGCTAATTTTATGCATCTTTTGAAATTCTATTTTACAGTGGCTTCTCAGTGTAAGTGAGTCACGACTGTTTATCAGAATTTATGCTATTATCAGAGTATTTCTCCAGTAATCATATAGTGTGAAAAGTCACCAAGAAAATATTTTGCTTTTCTAATGCATATCTACTTAATACCAGCAATGCACTTGGGTCGTCCTTTCCACATTTTTACTCTATATCTCAAAGGAGTACATGATTTTATTCTTTAATCTTTTTGTTTTTTTCTTTTGATAAGTGAGGTTTATCAGCACTTAGTACATTCAGCAGTTTTACTAGTATCAGAACTTAACAGATGAGTAGCATTATTCTAATTTGTGACTTAGTAATAAGATATACAAAGTAAACTTAACTAAGCTCAATTATCAGAATTTGCTAGTGTCATAGGGTTTTCACTGAAATAATTACTTCTTACATGGAATCATTTGTTTATTGAAGACTACTAGGTCAGTATCTAGCACAGTTATCCTCATAGGATATAATAGGTACTTGAACAGACATATCACTTATCAGAGTTTAGAAACATATATCAGACAACAATCAGTACTTAAAGACATTTATCAATTAAGCACAGAATACACAATGAGATTAATTCTGTAAATACTGAGCATAAAGTCTGATAACACAGAACAAGACTAAGCAGATTTAGAGAAAGAACCTGAAACCATTCCAAGTTCATTTACCAATCGTGTAAAAGTAGCTTCACACAGTGGTTTTGTGAAGATATCTGCTAGTTGTTGATCTGTGGGAACAAAATGCAATTCCACTGTACCTTCATCCACATGTTCCCTGATGAAGTGGTACCTGATGCTGATGTGCTTTGTCATTGAGTGTTGAACTGGATTACCTGTCATAGTAATAGCACTTTGATTATCACAGTAAATAGGGATTTTGAAATATGTTAACCCATAATCCAGTAACTGATTCTTCATCCAAAGAATCTGTGCACAACAGCTTCCTGCAGCAATATACTCTGCTTCTGCAGTTGATGTGGAAATTGACTTTTGTTTCTTGCTGTACCAAGAAACCAATCTGCCTCCAAGAAATTGGCAGCTTCCACTTGTGCTTTTCCTGTCAATTTTGCAACCTGCAAAATCTGCATCTGAGTAACCTATTAGTTTAAAATCTGATTCTCTAGGATACCATAATCCTAGAGCAGCTGTTCCTTTAAGATACTTAAAGATTCTTTTTACAGCTGTTAAGTGAGGTTCTCTTGGATCTGCTTGAAATCTTGCACAAAGACAGGTAGCATACATGATATCAGGTCTACTAGCAGTTAGATAGAGTTGAGAGCCAATCATACCTCTGTAGTCAGTAATATCTACTGATTTACCAGTATCCTTATCCAGTTTTGTCGCAGTGGCCATTAGAGTGGATGCACTTGAACAATCTTGCATTCTAAATTTCTTCAGCAAGTTTCTGGTGTACTTGGTTTGACAAATAAAAGTGCCTTCCTCATTCTGCTTGACTTGAAGGCCCAGAAAATAGCTAAGTTCCCCCATCATACTCATCTGATATCTTGACTGCATTAGCTTGGCAAACTTTTTGCAAAGTTTGTCATTTGTAGATCCAAAAATGATATCATCAACATAAATCTGGACCAGAAGTAAGTCCTTTCCATGGTTGAGGTAGAACAGTGTTTTGTCTATTATCCCTCTGTTGAATCCACTTTCCAGAAGAAACTGAGCTAAAGTCTCATACCATGCTCTAGGAGCTTGCTTAAGTCCATAAAGTGCTTTATCAAGCCTGTAGACATAATCTGGATGTTTGGTATCTATAAAACCTGGAGGTTGTTCAACATATACCTCCTCCTCCAATTCTCCATTAAGAAAAGCACTTTTCACATCCATTTGAAAGACAGTAAACTTTTTATGAGCAGCATAAGCCAAGAATATCCTTATGGCTTTTAACCTAGCAACTGGTGTAAATGTTTCATCATAATCAATTCCCTGCTGTTGAGAATATCCTTTTGCAACCAGCCTTGCCTTATTCCTTGTAATTATGCCATCACTGTCAGTTTTATTTCTGAATACCCACTTTGTACCAACAACAGATTTATTCTTTGGTCTTGGCACTAGGGTCCAGACTTTGTTTCTTTCAAATTCATTCAACTCTTCCTGCATTGCTTGCACCCAATCAGCATCTTGAAGAGCTTCTTCCACTTTCTTTGGCTCAGTCTGAGAGAGAAAAGAATTGTAAAGACATTCATTTGAAGTACTGTTCTAGTTCTGACACCTGCATCAGGATTTCCAATTATCAAATCAGGTGTATGTGATTTTGTCCACTTCCTTGCAAATGGAAGGTTTTCTCTAGAACTGGATGCTCTCCCATGATCCATGCTATTTTCATTTTCATTTTCTGATGCTCCCCCTGAACCTATGCTCTCTGAGTTGGATTCTTCAGTATTTAGATTTTCAGCACTATCAGAACTTGGCTTATCAGAACTTGACGAATCAGAACTTGAAGAGCCAGATGCATGTTCTGATGTTTCTTGAGATGTGGTAGGATCTTGAGTATGCTCCCCCTGCATAGGTGCATCTTCCTTTGACGTAGTCTCCACAGTTTCAATAACATCAGAGTTTAATCCATCAGAGTTTACAGTATCAGGACTTAGACTGTCAGGATTTTCTGTATCAGAATTTGAGTCTTCATTTTCAAATCTCAGCTGATCATGGTCAATGAAATCTTCAAGACCAGTAATCTTTTTATCATCAAAAGAGACATTGATAGATTCCATGACCACTTTTGTTCTCAAATTATAGACTCTGAAGGCTTTTGTGGAAAGTGGATATCCAACAAAGATTCCTTCATCAGCTTTTAGATCAAACTTTGATAACTGTTCAGGATGAGTCTTGAGAACAAAACACTTGCATCCAAATACATGAAAATATTTCAGATTTGGCTTCTTTTTCTTCACCATCTCATATGGTGTTTTTCCATGCTTGTTAATGAGTGTTGCATTTTGAGTAAAACAAGCAGTCTGCACAGCTTCAGCCCAGAAATAGGTTGGAAGCTTTGCTTCTTCAAGCATTGTACGTGCAGCTTCAATGAGAGTTCTATTCTTCCTTTCAACAACTCCATTTTGCTGTGGAGTTCCAGGAGCAGAAAATTCCTGCTTTATTCCATGGTTTTTGCAGAACTCTTCCATTATCAAATTCTTGAACTTAGTGCCATTATCACTCCTTAAAACTTTCACAGAATCTTTGACCATTTTATCCAGATGTTTGATATGATCAATCAAGGTTGATGCAGTTTCACTTTTTGTATGCAAGAAATACACCCATGTGTATCTGGTGAATACATCTACTATGACCAACGCATACTTCTTCTTTGCAATAGACATGACATTTACTGGACCAAATAGATCAACATGTAGTAGATGATAAGGCTCAAGAATTGATGATTCAGTCTTGCTCTTGAATGAAGATTTTCTTTATTTGGCTTTCTGACATTAATCACAAAGACCATCAGGAGCAAATACTGTGTTTGGAAATCCTCTCACAAGATCTTTCTTGACCAGTTCATTTATATTGTTGAAATTTAAATGAGAGAGTTTCTTATGCCAATTCCAGCTTTCTTCAATTGATGCTCTACTCATCAGACAGATTGCAGAACCATCAGTACTTGTTGAAAGCTTAGCTTCATAAATGTTACCACGCCTGTATCCTTTCAGAACAACTTTGCCTTTAGATTTACTCACAATTTCACAGTGTTCTTCAAAGAAATCAACATGATAACCTCTGTCATAGATTTGACTTATACTCAGTAGGTTGTGTTTAAGTCCTGAGACTAGAGCTACTTGTTTAATTATGACATTTCCAAGATTGATATTGCCATATCCCAATGTTTTTCCAATGTTGCCATCTCCATAAGAAACACTTGGGCCAACTTTCTCCACAAAGTCTGATAGCAGGGCCTTATTTCCAGTCATATATCCTGAATATCCACTGTCCAGAACTAGAATATTTTTCCTGTTGCCCTGCAATCACAAAGACCACTAATTATTAATTTTAAGGACCCAGACTTGCTTGGATCCTTTGGCCTTATTAAGTTTGTTAACATTTACAGCGGATTTAGCATCAGAGTTTATATTAACATTTTTCTTATCAGAACTTACACTATCAGACTTTGAATCAGAATTTACACTAGAAGGAACAATGAAAACTTTCTTCAAAGAAGGTTTTATTTGATAATAATCATAGTACAAACTATGATATTCCTTACAAGTATAAATGGAATGCCATAAACTACCACAATGAAAAGAAGGATTTTGTGGTTTGTATCTAACAGACTGACTCTTAACTCCTAATTTTGAAGGTAAGGAGTTAATATTCTTATTATTCCTGCAAAAAGAAGCCAGATGGTTAGAACTTCCAC
The DNA here is from genome assembly GCF_009905375.1 of Apium graveolens. Taxonomy (NCBI): domain Eukaryota; kingdom Viridiplantae; phylum Streptophyta; class Magnoliopsida; order Apiales; family Apiaceae; genus Apium; species Apium graveolens. Next base: position 258,002,973 of record NC_133655.1, on the reverse strand, counting down.
AGTTATGACATGTTTTCCTAGGAGCATCAGGAACAGGTTTATAATCATTGCTTTTATTCACACCTTCCTTTCCATTCCTATTTTTCCTAGGTGATTTTACCTTGTTTGCATTCTTGACATCTTTCAGCTTATGCTTAAGCTGCTTCTTTGTCATTAAGCCTATGTTCACTTCAGCTGTCTTTTCCTGTTTTAGTTTGTCAGAAGTTAATTTCTTTGTAACTTCTAATTTTTCATTTTCAGACTTTACAGTTACAAACTTAACAGGTTTTAACTTTGGCTTTTGCTTATCAACAGACTTAATTTCTTCAGTTCCTTTATCTTTCTTATCTTCTCCATAACCTAAGCCCTCTTTCCAGTTTCCACTACTTAGCAAATTTTGAGTTGTTTTGCCAGAGTTAGTCCAAGTCCTGATAATCTCTCTTTCCTTTTCTAACTCAGTTTTTAGAGATTCATTTAATTTTAGCACTTCATTCCTAACATAAAAAGCGTCATCTCTATCCTTCTGAGTTTGATGGAACATGACTAACTCTTTTTCTAAGAAATCATTTCTTTTCTTAAATGCAAGATTTTCAGAAGTTAATCTTTCACATGTTAAAGTTTGATCTCTATAACTAACAAACATGGTTTTAAGATATCTTCTCAACTCATTAATATCATCAGTATGAAAAGCATAAGTAGTCTGAGGTACCTTTGTTTCAGCAGCTTCAGAACTGCTCTCAGCACTTTCTTTATCAGCATTTGCCATCAATGCATAGTTTTCCTCACTTTCAGAGTCTGAGGTATCTGTCCAGCTTTTCTGCTTTGTGACAAGAGCCTTGCCTTTGTCACCCTTTACCTTCTTGCAGTCAGGAGATATGTGGCCTTTCTCACCACAGTTATAACATTTAACATTGGTGTAATCTCCTCTGTCAGACTTTCCTCCTCTGCCTTCAGATCTTCTGAAATTCTTTTTATCAGAACTTATGCCTTTCCTGGAAAACTTCTTTCCCTTCCTGAACTTCTTGTATGCAATCTTTGTGATTCCTTTCACCATAAGAGCACACAGCTTCATCATCTCCTCATCAGCATCAGTCTCGGGCAAGCTTTCAGAATCTGAGTCATCATCACTCTCAGAACTTGATGACTCAGTATCAGACTTTATGAAAAGAGCTTTACCCTTGTCTTTCTTTGAGGAAGCTGCTTTGGGGAATTCTTCTTCAGCCTTAAGAGCAACTGTCCTTGACTTTCCTCCTTTCCTCTTGCTTCTTTGTTCCATCTCCAGCTCATGAGTCTTGAGCATTCCATAGATTTCATCAAGAGTTGTTTCATCAAGATTGTAGTTGTCTCTTATTGTCGTTGCCTTCAAATCCCAGCATTCAGGAAGAGCTAACAGGAACTTAAGGTTTGAATCTTCAAGATAATACTCTTTATCAACCAATGACAAATCATTCAAAAGTTTGACAAATCTATCATATAAATCATTCAATGACTCATTAGTCTTTGAGTCAAAGTGTTCATACTCTTGAGTGAGTATTGTCTTCCTGTTCTTCTTAATTGTGTCAGTTTCCTGACACCTTATTTCCAGAGCATCCCATATCTCCTTAGCAATCTTGCAGTTGATTACCCTGTTTGATATTACATTATCAATGGCGCTATACAGTAAGTGTCGTACCTTAGCATCCTTAGCAATTGATGCTATGTCTTCAGCAGTATAATCACTCTTATCTTTTGGTACGGTCTTTGCTGCTTCACCTGCAACTGCAACAGCAAGCTTGGTTGGTTTGTGAGGGCCTTCCTTGATTCTATCAAGGTATTCTGGATCTGTTGCTTCCAGGAACATGGTCATCCTTACCTTCCATATGGGATATTCAGATGGTCTCAGTATGGGAACTCTGATGGTCTCATACCGACTCTGAATTTGTGTCTTTGGTGATTCCTCAGTTTTGGTAGGCTTAGTTGGAGTTTCTGTGTCCGACATGATTGTGTTTGGATCTTTAACTGTATGTATGTTAACAGATAGGCTCTGATACCAATTGTTAGGTCACACACACACTGTAGAGGGGGTGAATACAGTGTATAGTACACTCAAATCGAACTTTAAGAACTTAAGTAACAGAAAACAAACTTTATTGAAACAATAAACTCTGTTACAGTATGGAACTGTTACCTCTCAGTGATGATCAAATATCACGAGAGCTGCTAGGGTTACAATGAATAATCTTCTCTAATAATGATAACACTTTTAGTGTAAACCCTATGTCTGTGTTTATATACTACACAGTTACAAGATAATCGCTAATTGATATGGAATATAATTCTGCTTCCTAAAATATATCAATCAGATATCTTTTCTTCCAAGTATTCCATTCTTTACGGAATTCCTTCTTCATGCATATCTCTTCTTATGTTTATCTTGATCTTCTTTCCTTTAATCAGCTACTGTCCTTATCTGATTGTCCTTCAGCACTTAAGTTCTGATATTTATCTTCTGATGATTATCTCCTGATAACATAAGTACTGATATCCTTAAGTCCTGACTTCCAGTATAAGTACTGATCAACAGTTAAGTACTGATTTATCCTGTTCAAATAAGATCTGAAAGCTAAACATAAAATATATTAGCCATGACATTATCAAATATATCTAACAAATGTTGTTCATACCATGTAGAGTATTGAACTGTTAAAGTATGAAACCCTTGCTTTATGAAACCCTGATATTGATTTGAAGTACCCTTTGTTCTTGATAACCTGTTATTGATAATCCTATTGATTTCACCAGTTGATAATCTGCCTTTCTGTTTAAGTTTCCTATAATGCCATGATCATATTGAACCTTAAAATTATCTTGGATAACTCTGTTAATGATACCCTGTTTCTCTTGATTGCCCTAATGATCCCTAAGTTATTACTGATCCTTCAAATTTAGTACCTTATTATCCTTGATACAGAATTCTTGAGAATTGTTCCTTGCGTATCTTTGATTCACTCCCTGAACTTTGTTTCTTTAAAATATGAATTAAGAATGAGTTTCGACTTGAAAGAGTCTAAAGGATTTCAAAGGCTTGGTAATGATAAAATGAATTTTAGAAAACCTATTGTTTTCCAACTCAAGGTTTTCCAAATGAATTCCTGATGGATTTGATTGAGATGTAAGAGGCTAGTGGGACTAGTCCAGTCATGGTAAGAGGCTAGTGGGACTAGTCCAATTTAAGGCTGAAATTATGCCAAATGGTACCTTAAAGACCGGAATGGAGGTCGATACGGGCTGATCACCCGTATATAATGAAATGGAAAGATAAGTGATCCAATCATGGGTTCTAAATGATTATTTAAAAAGGGAACTGAAACTTTTATTCAGTTAATTGATTTCTGGAAATGAAAATGTTTATACTGCTTTGAAAAGAGCTGATTATGTTATTGTGGAGCTTAAGGCTCAGAACCCTGATTCCTGAAATTGTTGATCATATGAATGATTCTATATCTTGAAATACTGTTGCTTTCCTCTACCGAAAGATGTATTTTGATCCTATAATGATTTGTGTTGAATGTCGGCTTTCATCTTGTTTCGAGCCTTGTTTCTTGAAAGCCCAACTATTCTTCGGATACCTTTCTTTATCTCAAAGAAAACAAAAATGAATATATGGAAATCTGCCACCTAGATTAGCTAAAATAGAATGCCCTAGTTTGTTCAAAGCATATTGAGAATTGTTATTGTAGAACTGCTATTTAGTTACTTGCTGAGTTTTCTACTCACTTGTTTGTCTTAATCTAACCATGGCAGTTAATCGAGAAGATGGCCAGGCTTAGGCGCACTGCTCGTAAGAGCGTACCTGGTGGTCCCTACCGTGTTGAGGGCTTCCAGTTTCCAGAGCAGGTAGTACAGGTTATGAGTGAGCTCGCGCCTAGTAAGAGGTGTTTAAAGATACAATGGGTTATCTGTCGGTTCCCAGCCGGAATCGATACTGATTATTTAATAATATTTTAGGTTTGTAAGTTATATTCTGTGATTGGTAGTTGTAATCTTGTCTCATACTTTATCCTGTTGATCCTGTTAGTAGTTAATCGGGGTTTATGCATATTTAATTAGTAGATTAGAGGTGTGTGAGTCCTCATTTCCTAACCCCGAGATTGAGGTCGTCACAATCTTTATTTGAATAATCGAAAATAAGTTTGATTATTATTCAAAACTATTGAATATACCTTAACCGATTAGAAGTTATAGAAACTATATATATATATATATATTATACTCGGGAACATCGACTCCCGGTTTTAGAAAAATGTTCACCTTCGGGTCCCCTATACTAAGGGTATACGCAACTACAGCTTATCTCTAGCATAGGTATTATCCAGTTTATAAGCATTTGAATTGATAATATAATATCAAGATTATGAAATAAGCATGCATATATATCATATCAACGTGCTCCAATATATCGCAAGATTTGCTAATAACAATCATGCACTTATCACAAGATAATGCATATACACATATACATCACAACAACAGTTATAAGGGTAGAAAACTTGCCTGAGCGACTAGGGGTGGAAAAAGGCCTGGGGTAAGTCTGGTAACCTATAAACAACATATAAGCTAGAATTAAACCACGGTCGCTTAACAAACTAGACTTTAGCCAATTAGACCCTAACGTTCGCTTTTGCACTTAACGATTCACTTAAGTCGCTCGAGTATCCTCGGCTCCACCATTTTTATAAAATTAACCGTTTAACTTTTTAAGGCGACCCTTTCGCGAATACTCTACCAACTGACCAATTAGTCTTACATAATTGTTTCGTACTCCAATTAGTCATTTAAGGGCTTAAATTAAGGTTTCAAAGTAAGGAGAGGGGTAATGGTTCGTTCACGAAACGCCGTTACTTAAAATGGTCGTTTCCCCTAAACTGTACATCGAATTCAAGCGAACCACATAACAAAACGAAGCTTACGACACGATCTAGATAAACATGGCAAAGTTACAGATTAATAAGTTAGCTCTCTATCCCGAACACTAAGAACAAGCAGTTGTATGAAAACGGGCATTATGACGGCTATGTTTACACGATTACCAAGTTTTAAACCACTCCAAACAACCACAAATCAACTCACAACCATCAATACAACCAAATTTCACCCAAACCCTTACTACATTAGTCCATAACCTCATGATTATGGAACTCATTCAATCACAAACAAGAGCTACTAACTATACTTAAGGTTCATTAACTATAAACAAGATTCAACCATCAAAATCACTACAAACCCAACCAAACTTTAAGCAAACAAGCATCATGCTTCTCATATACTATATCAATCAAAACCATTCCTAAATACTCAAAAGTAAAGCTAGGGTTTGAAATTTATACCTTCTTGAAGCTTCCTAACACAACACAAGAGCTTTGAATGCCTAAAAAAACCTTGATCCTTGCTTGTATAGCCTTAAACTTTCATAAAAAATCAAGAAAACTAAAGTTATTTCTTGAAAGTTACTATTCACCATATTCTTCCTTGATTTATTGGAAGAGATTCATGAGGAATTGGAAGCTTAAACTCCTAGGATATACTTATCTAATCATCAAGAAGCTAAGGAATTTACCTTGGATTTGTTTATGAAGTGAAGCTTGGATTCTTGAAATTTTCTCTTTCTTGGAATAAAGAAGCCGAGAGCTAATTAGCAAAGTCAACTCCCTTTCTTTTTGTTTTATGAATTATGCTTGGTTGCTTCTCTTTTTGTCTTAGCAAATGATTTAGCTTTTTACCATGGTTAATTTTGCATGGCCCAAAATCAACCAACAAAACAAAACCCCTTTGTCATGCTTATGTCATCAAGCTTGTGTCATATTTTTAACACTTGTCTTCCCTTTGTGGTGTGATGACATCATTATCCACTAACCTCTTTGATTAACCCTTAATTACTTGGCTAATGACCGCTTATCTGTTATACGGTTCGCTTAACTTTCGTTCTCGTTTATCGTTTGAGGGATCATATCCGGGATCTTATTACTTGGGTTCCCCTAACCTTTCTCAATATTTTATATTCCTTTTATGATCCCCTCTTATAATCCTTGAATTTAAATCCTTTTAATCATATTACCTTATACTCAATTCTTTCGGTATCTGGTGGATTTTCGGGAAAAATCAAAGTGTTCGAATTTGGATTCTGACGATCTTTACATACACTTATATACTATATGGAGTACTAATAAGATCTCAGAATATCAATAAAAGAACTCCTACATAGTGTGGCATGAAAAGTTCTCTTAATCAACAAAATCACTATTCATAAGGGTTACAAAAAGTCCAAAATTTTTGGGGTTATTACAAGTTCTCTCCAATGAATATCCCAGAAAAATTGCTTCAAAAACCTTAGAGTCAAATTTTCCCACATATTCAGAGTTGTCTTTTAGAACATAGCACTTACTTTCAAACACATAGAGATGCTTTACAGTAGGCTTCCTTTTTGATAAGATTGAGTAGGGTGATTTACCAAGATTCTTGTTAATTAGATATCTGTTTTGAGTATAGCATGCAGTGTTGACAGCTTCCTCCCAAAAACTTATTGGCAATTTGACATCTTGCAGCATTGCTCTAGCAGCCTCTACTAGTGTTCTATTCTTTCTCTCAACTACCCCATTTTGCTGAGGTGTTCTAGCAGCTGAGAATTCTTGAACAATGCCCTTGTCTTTGCAGAATTCAGTTAAAGTTACATTTCTGAATTCTGTGCCATTATCACTCCTCAATCTCTTCACACAATTCTGATCTTCAGCCTGCTTCTCAATCTTCTTGATGTGTTCAATTATGATGTGTGGAGTTCTTTCCTTAGAATGCATATATTTTACCCATGTGTGCCTTGAGTAGTCATCCACCATCATAAGTGCATATTTCTTCCTTGAAATTGATAAGACATTAACTGGTCCAAATAAGTCCATGTGGCTAAGTTGCAAAGGTGCAGTTATGGAATTCACAGTTTTACTCTTGTGACTTGACTTGTTCATTTTACCTTTTTGACAAGCCTCACACACTTCATTTTGAGCAAACTCTAGATTTGACATGTCTCTCACTAACTCCTTTTTCACCAGGGTGTTGATTGCCTTATAATTCAGGTGAGAGAGCTTTTTGTGCCATAGCTTGCTTTGCTCTAAAGATGCCTTGGTGTTGAAGCAGCATATTTCATCCTCATTTGTTAAGTTTAAATCTGCAACAAACAAGCTTCCCTTTCTTGCTCCTCTCAAAGCAATTTTACCAGTCTTTTTGCTGATTATTGAACAATCTCCTTTGTCAAATGAAACACTGAATCCTCTATCTGTAAATTGACTAATACTTAGGCGATTCACTTCTAAACCAGCTACCAGTAATACATTTTCAATAACAATATTTCCAGAAATTAACTTGTCATATCCTATTGTGAAATCTTTGTTGTTGTCTCCAAAAGTCACTAATGGGCCAGCCATCTCCTCAAATTGTGATAGCAGGGCCTTATCACCTGTCATATGTCTTGAGCATCCATTATCTATGATCCATATGACTTTCTTTATTTTTCCCTGCCACACAATAAGAATTAAGTGTGTTTAGCTACCCAAGCAGTGTTGGGTACTTTCTTCTTGCTAACAGAATTTTCAGAATTAGAATGAGTTGATTCAGAAGGAACATTATGAACAGATTATTTTGCATTTTCCTTTTTGTCTGTAGATCAAAAGTTAACATATTTTAAATCTACTCCCAGTTTATGACAACTTGTCATCACTTTCATGTTGCAAGGTATGCAGTCAAATTTGTCATAGAAGGAGTAAGGGTCTTCCGCATTTGCTTCATTGTACTTGCAGGCTCCCACTTTTGGCTTGTTAACATCCTTTTTACAAAGGTGAGTTATATGATTTATTGAGCCACATTTTTGACATTGCTTTCTGGGGGAATCTGTAACAAATGCAAAGTTGTTGCTATTGTTTACTCCTATATTGCCATTCCGGTTCTTTTTCTTTCTTTCTGTATTCTCAGTCTTGACTTCCTTGACAGGTGTCTTAGGGACTTGGTTAACCATGGGCTTCTTCTTTCTTTCAGTAGCAGTAGTGGTTTCTTCATTTTTCATTTCTTTACCTTCATATGTAAGTTCTTACCTGATGACCAACTCCTCTTCACTGAAATTGACTTCACATGTCTTGAACACAGGTGACTCAACTTTTCTCAGCAAAACTGGGACATCTTCATTTGCAAATGTTTTGCCTATGTCACTATCAATTTTCTTGTTGTTGTTCAAGGCATCATAGTCAAGGCCAATAGCTATGTTAGCACATGGCTTGTTCTTCTCATGGTACTGACCAACTAACTGAGAAACATTCCTGAAAGACTTCAACTTCACTTCATTCCTCTCTATCTTTTCCCTCAACACAACTTCTATTTCACTAGCACACTTCAGCTTGTTCTTCAAATATTCATTTTCCTGCTTGACAGTTTCAAGCTCAACAAGCTGCCGCTCAAAATCTTGCTTCTCAATCTCAAGCTTCTCATTAGCTTTTGACAGCCTACTAACCTCCTCAGTAGCTGCCATCATGCTAGTATGGATGTGGAATATTTCTATGCTCATCTTTTCAACAGTCTCTTTATATTGACTTGTATTTAAATCAATAGTAGTAAAAGTTGGTACCTCTATTTTTGATGAGGATGACTCTCCTTGCTCCAAAGCCATGAGTGCATAGTTTCCAAACTCCTCATCTTCATTATTATCAGAATCATCCCAACTCTTTCCTTCTGTAATGTAAGCTTTACCCTATTGCTTCTTCAAAAGAGCTTCATACTTTACCTCCAACTCCAGATAGACTTTATCCTTTTTCCCTTTCTTTGACCTTCAACATTCGGTGGCAAAGTAGCCCAATTCATCACAATTAAAGCACCTTATTTTTGATCTGTCAATAGATCCAGTTTTGTAGCCACTTTTTTTACCAGAATTGTGCTGAGATTTTCCTTTCCAACTGATGTCCTTGTTGAATGTCGGTCCCTTGTTCTTGAAGAACTTTGGCTTCTTCACTCTAATATTAGAGAATTTCCTTTCTAGATAAGCCATGGATTGATCCAACTCATCCAGTTCATCCAAGGTATAGAACTCATCTTCTTCAAGTTCCAGAATAACTTGCTTATGTGGCTCCTTGTTGCTTTGCTCAACACTTGAGGTAGTTGGAGTTTGGATTTCTTTTTCATCATCAGATGAATTGCTGTCATTAACAACTAGTGCACTTGATCCATCAACAATGTTCCATTGACCAGCTCTTAAAGATTTCCTTTGTATCAGTTTTCAGTTCATAGGTTTTTAATATACCGTACAAAACCTCTAGTGTCATTCTACTCAAGCCTCTTCCTTCTATTATAGCTGAGATTTTCTGTTAAAGATGGCCAGGAAGGGTGAGTAAAAATTTCAAGTTAACCTCCTCAGCTTCATAGTACTTATCATGAAGCTGCAAGTCATTTATCAACTTATTGAATCTTTTAAACACATCAGTTATACTCTTCTTTGATTTAGCCATAAAACCCTCATATTGAGATATCAATATCCTCCTTTGATTTGACCTAACTTCCTCTGTTCCCTCACACAGAATCTCTATTTTCTCCCAGATATGTTTGGTTGTGTCACATTTGATAATGTTATTGTACATCACATTGTCAAGTGACTCTATCAGAATTAGTTGCAAGCCAATATCCAAAGAGACTTTCTCCTTTTCAGTTTCAGTGTATTTTGAGGGGTCCTTAGGAGCATAATGAGTTGGGATGACCATCATGTCTCCATCTGTAGATTCCTCAACTCTTTCCATGGGAGTGAAAGGGCCATTCTTAAGAATCTGAACATTTAATGGGTTCGCCATCTTTATAAACAACATCATCTTCTTTTTCTATAATGTATAGTTGGCTCTGTCAAAGGCTGGTATCTTGATACTGCTTAACTTCTGTGTATTTATTCTTCCAAGATCTTGATCTGTTTACTTTCATATTTTTCTCTTATACCACTTGTTAGATATTGAATACAATACAAGGGGTGAATGTATTTTAAATATTTTTAGCCTTTTTCAAAATTTTATCAATGTGTGAACAAAGCAGATAAGAAATGCAGTTATATTATGTTAGCAGAAATAAAATAGCAAACATTATATTTCAAAACTCACTTAATTTTGTATTAAAATCAAGTTGTGTCTTGCTACAAATCATGGGTTCTTTGAAAGTAAAGAACTCAACTTCTATCTTGAGAGAGTACAAGAAAATTTAGATCTGTTTGTTACTTTTTAAAAATAAAGGACCGGTTTTTACTTTATAGATTTGTAAATACAGGTGTACTGTAATAACCCCAATTTTTGGAATTTTTGAAACCCTGATGAATAGTAACTTTTGCTGATGATGCTGATTAAGGAAAATTATCAGACCACGCTATAAAGGAGTACTGTTATGGAAATTCTAAGATCGTATTAGTATTCCATAAAGTATATAAGTGTATGTAAAGGTCGTCAGAATTCGAATTCGAACACTTTGATTTTTCCCGAAAATCCACCAGATACCGAAAGATTTGAATATAAGGTAACATGACTAAAAGGATTTAAATTCAAGGATTATAAGAGAGGATCATAAAAGGAATATAAAAGATTGTAAAAGGTTTAGGGGAACCCAAGTAATGAGATCCCGGATATGATCCTTCAAACGATCAATGAGAACGAGAGTTAAGTGAACCGTAAAACAAATAAACGACCAAGGGGCAAGCACATACAAGTAGAATGGGTAGGAAGCTTCCAAAAAAAGCTAAAACATGTGGTTAAAGGTTAAGACACCCTTACACCACAAGAAGTGGACATGTGGCATATTGATGATGCAAGCAATGATGTAATCAAAAAGCAAAAGCAAGAAATTTTGCAAGGTTGATTTACTACCAAGTAAATTCATTTCACTTTCCAAAAAATCAACCAAGCACCATTCATCTTCTCTCCCCCATTCCAAGCTTCAAAGCTCTCGGCCAAAACAAACCCAGCAACTTCAAACTGTCATATCTCCTTCAATACTCACTCAAATGTTGTGTTCTATAGCTCGTTGGAAAGATATTGAGATGGCATACAACTCTTGTTCACAAGTCTTGTCCAAATAATCATGGTAAGACCCTCATTTTTCCAGTTCTTTCAATCATACTTTTTAGAAACTTCAAAGCCTAACTTTGTGTTCTTAATTTCTTTGGAAAGATCAAGCTTGTAGGAGGCTCCCTAAGGCTTCCTAGCAACTTAACACCTCCCAAGGAAGGTATAAACTTCAAACAATAGCCTTTACTTTTATTATCAGTGAGTTTGATGGTTGGTTTTCTAAATGAGAAGCATGATCTTTGATTATTAGTAGTTTGATTTGAATTTGGAGTGATTTGGTGGATGAATCTTGTTATAGTTAATAGAACTTGATTGTGGTTGGTTGAATAATGAATCTGGAGAATAAGGACTAGTATAGTATTATTTAGTTGAGGTTTTGATGTGTTAATAATTGTGGGTTGTTTGGTGAGGTTTTGGTGTAGTGATAAACTTGGAAAACTCGTAACTGTTGTACATGAATCTCGGACCAGATAACTCACTGATCAATCTGTAAATTTGCAATTTTTAGCTAGATCATGTCGTAAGCTTCGTTTTGGTAGGTGGTTCGCTTAGATCTAATTTACGGCTTAGGAGAAACGACCGTTTTAAGTAACGGCGTTTCGCGAACGAACCTTTACCCCTCGCTTTACTTTGAGACCTTGTTTAAGGCTCTTAAAAGACTAATTGGATTACGAAACAATTATGTATGGTGGGTTAGGTAGTTGGTAGAGTATTCACGAAAGAGTCGCCTTAAAATTCATAACGGTTAATTTATTAAAATTGGTGGAGCCGAGGGTACGCAAGCGATTAACGCAAATCGTTAAGTGTGTAAGCGACCTTTAGGGTATGAGTGAGTTTTGACTAATTTCTTAAGCGACCGTGGTCTAATTCTGACTTATATTATTGTTCATAGGTTACCGGACCCACTCTAATCTTAAGTCTACCCGGAACCCTCATGCAAGTTTTCTACCCGTTATACTGTTGTTGTGATGTAATATATTGATGCATTATCTTGAGATAAGTGCATGGTTATTATTAGCAAAGTCTTGCGATATATTGGAGCATGTGATATGATATTTATATATATGCCTGTTTCGTAATCTTGATATTCTATTATCAATTCAAATGCTTATAAGTTGCATAATACCTATGCTAGAGATAAGCAGTAGTTGCGTATACCCTTAGTATAGGGGACCCGAAGGTGAACATTTTTCTAAACCGGGAGTCGATATTCCCGAGTATAATATATATATATACATATATATTATATATATATAGTTTTCTATAACTAGTAATCGAATAAGGTATATTCGATAGTTTTGAATATAAGTATGAGTATAAGTATATCTTTTGTATAAGTATATCTTTTGTTATTTATTATTTCGATTATTCAAATAAAGATCGTACTTTCGTATAAGTATATCTTTTGTTATTTATTATTCATTTCAAGTATGAGTTTTAAAACTTCTACTTCAAATATTTTTATAAAGATTATCCTTATGGGGATATTATTTAAATAATAATATTCAGATATTTCCTAATATATCGGGATTGGTTTATTTTATTAAATCATCATTACTCTAAACATTCTTTAAAATGTTTTTGAGTCTTCAAAATGATATTAAAAGTTAGAGCGGATCCCAAAACTCGTTTTCAAATTTAAGATCTTCCTTTTGAAGGGGATTTAAATACTCGCTTAAAAATCTGAGAGATCCGGCTCTGTGGTGTATTTTTATATTCGCAACAAGGTTGCTATTTTGATAAAAGAGTTTTTGATTACTTACCCAACACTCGGGAAGTAAAATTCTTGGAATAAGTTAATCCATTATCAGGCATCGCCTGGGAAATATAGATGAGTTTTCCTTTCCAACTAGATACAACTTATTGGTGGAGCCGTATCAACAAGTTTCTACATGGGGAAAGGGGGGACGAGCTTTACGTTTCAGAGTCATGGATTTCATCTGAACTTGGAGTGGCGTAAGTGGTCGAGTGGCGCCGGCCCAGCCTTATTATATTGGCCCAAATGGCCCGGAAGTTCCGCTAAGACGGTCCATTCCTTAGGAGTCCAGTGTTCGGTTGACAAGTAAATCCGACTGTTCTCTTCTACATGTAGAAAATGGTGGGGTTGCACTACTGCGACTGATCATCGTGAGTGGTCTTCCTGGCGCGGCAACTCCCGTAATGAGTTCATCATCCAGTTTGGATATTTGTGCAACACTACCCAGAGCATTTCGATAGAAAGGCTACGACTGGGCGATTGTTGAGTGTTGGCAAGGTCGAGTTTTCAAAATGATATTTTCATCAAATGAAGTATCTCGTAACTTCATTTCATTTTGATGATATTTCAAAGATTGATTCTATACAAGTTTTGTCTTGTAGCTTCATCTATGGGATGAACTAATTATAACTTGAACGGTGGTAGTTCAAGTAGTATTCGGAAAAGATATAAGTACATTGGAGTATGTTGTAACTTCATCTTTTCAACTTATATCTAGCAAATGATTATCTTATGCATGACAAAGATTTTCAGAAAAATGTTGAGACAAGGTTAGATATATGAGATCACCTTGCAACGATATTTTATACAGTTATAAACTGGAACTCTATGTATATTATACATGTCAGAGGATTTCAAAGATTTGAGAAGTATATATGTATATATATACTGAATATTTTGCGACTTCGTCGCATTAAGATATCAAACTTGGTTCATTTCTTCTTGACCAAGATTTTCATGAGTACTATGAGAATGCTCATATATTGTTAATTATTATACATATTATTTCGGTGGGCTGGTTGTCCACCCTTCCTTTCTTCTTTTATCACACAACAACAGATAGACAAGATGAATAAGATCAAGCTCCCAATTCGTGAGCGGTTAGGAAACATTCCGCAGTTTCTTATAGGCGTTGATGTCGTTGTAGCTGAGGTAGGAACTGCCAATAGGCTAGGCTTTCAACTTTTGTTGTGCCAGACTTATGTATATTTATGAATTGTAATAATGGCAAGGAATATGTAAATTTATTCAGAAACCCTTTTGAGGTATAATGGCTTATAATTGTGGAATAAAATGACTTGTGTTATTTTTGGATATTCATCTCTGAGACTATAACTTATGGTGTGTGTGTATATTGTGGGGTCACAGTACGCAGTAGTTGGTTGATTATTAAGATTAAGTATTTTTAAGGGAAATGGAACTCATGACAACCCGGATCCCCGACCCCGGATTTGGGGGTGTTACATTTACACAACATGCAATAAGATGTACTAAACCCTACTTTAAGTTATCTCTAAAACTTTCCATTTATGGCTTAGTGAATCCTTGCAAATATCGTAAGTCTGTGACCTTTCTTTGTCAGTTAATCTTGGCCCTTGATCTTGCACTCTTCAAGATGCTTTTGTAGACTTTTCAATCTAAGTGATTAGGTCATTTGTTGATTGATAATCTTGAATCTTTAACTTGTCTGCATTCTGTACTTGAGGTTTATATCGAGATCTCCAGTTTGTTCTATAGAGAAGTGACATCTCGATAAGTATAATGGCTTATCGAGATCTCTGAGTTCTCTATAAGTGTCTTTGACTTTTCGAGGTCTTTGAGTTTTCTATAAGTAAACTCGGTTTGTTGAGGTCTCCAAATCTCTGCATGTAGAAATGACTTGTCGATATCTTTGAGATCTCTATATGCATTTTGACTTGTCGATATCTCTGAGATCTCTAATGAGAAATTGACTTGTTGATATCTCCAATCTTCATATCTTCATTTTGACTTTTCAATATTTTTGAGTTCTCTATATGCAAAACTGACTTTTTGATATCTTAGAGATGTCTATATACATTTTGACTTGTAGATATCTCTGAGATCTCTAATGATAATTTGACTTATCGATATCTCCAATCTTCATATCTTCATTTGACTTGTCGATATCTCTGAGACTTCTCTATAAGCCATTTTGGACTTCTCGATAAGTCATTCTAGAGTTCTCGAATGACTTTTCTATATTACTTGATATGTGACTTGTAAATATCTTGACTTAGAACATTTTTCTTAAAACAGATTTATTCAACTCCAAGATTTTTCACCTTTTCTCTAAGGCATGATCTTGTTGATCTTCTTCCAGAGTTTATTCTTAGGCTTGAGACTGTTCACATAAAAATACTCCAGTCTAATCTTTAACATTTTTACAGACTCAAGTAATACAATACAAAATACAGATTTAGATTATCATACAACTAATTCTTAGGGCTGTCAATTTGACTTAGTTTTGTTATGATATAGGCATGTCTTGCACAACATATTTATTTAATAATTAAGTCTAACTTAATTATCAAATAACAACCGAAATTCGGATTTTATAATATACAAATTTGATTTTCATTTATCACATTAATTAAGTCCAACTTAATTAATAATAAACAATTCGAATTTTCTATTTAATTCAAATCCAAATTTAAATTAAATATTTCTCAAAGCTTTCTTTGTGTGACCTTATACGTTATTATTACGTTGACAATAATTTAAATATTTCATATTTAAATTATAAACAATGAGCGACATTTAGTACTAAATCATTGCTACCCAAGTAATATTAATTAAATCGGTGATCGATTAAACCTTTCGTGAATAATGTACAATGTAATACAATTCATTTAACCAAACATTATAGTTTAAACTCGAGGCATGTTATGTTCATCCTCTTCATGGTTTAATCTAGGTTTCCTTGATCATTGTGTATACTATTATTTTAAATTAACATTTGAGCGTGGCGCCATGCAATTCATAGTTTAACTCACACAAGAGGCCAATAATATCACTCCAAAATATGAGGGTTAAATCCTTTCTAGATCATTTATATTTCTCGTATGATTCATAATATACCCGAAGTCCACTTTTATCATTACCCGTTCAAAGGTAACATTTAATGTAGTCAAAGTATATTAATCATCGTATAAAAATATAATGATTTCAAGTGTCAGGACCATTACATCATTATCACTGTAAGAATTATTTATGACACAACAGACATGTAGAATCTCACATTGGGTCTATCCAGCACCATGTATTTTTACATCTGCCTATGTTTTCGACTTTAGTATCACTATACCTATGATCAATGAGATGTGATCATCAGTCAATAAACACACCGGTCTTTATGCATTATTATTATTGTCCCTTAATAATAATATTCGAATAGGAATATTTAGGAATATCGATACTATTCACATAATCTCATTTTTAAGTCACGTACTTAGAGATATAGAATGCATATCATATTCCAAAAACATTTATTAATGTAATATTTATATCGCAGGAAATTAAGACATAATAAGTTATTAAAATATTAATCGATAGAACATAAACATTAATAATTGAAATGTCATAAACAAAACATAATAGTGTTGTCTCTAGGGCACAAACACTAACATTTTCTTCCACGGAGTATCATATTTGTTGCACTACCATAACTGCAGAATAAGACTACAAGTCTGGAACTGATGGTTGCACAAACATTAATTTTAGAGTTAGGAGTCAGAATGAGTCACATCTTCGTGAACTGACATTCGAATTAATGAATCGGGATTGGATTTCATTGGTAATCGTTTCCCCCCTTTCAACGTTTGACGTATTTTACAAGTAAGTCTCGTGTGAATAATACCACGGGTTTGGGTATTCTCCCAAACATATCACACACTTTTTTATATATTGATGCACTAAGCCGAGAGTTTTCACGAAAACAACCTTCATACTGTACATATTACCTCCCCCATACTCGTTCTAAGCGGGATATACTGAGTATGTTGGTTTGGTTTGATTTATTGGATATTTTTATCAAAATTTTTTTAAAATTAAGAAATATTAGGAAGTTCAAAATAAAATTAAAATCAATAAAATGAAATAGTCCCTTTTTAAAAAATGTACAAATAAATTTCATTTGTCATATACAGTCAATTGTAAGAAGACACATACTAACTTGACACGTGATATTTGGAAAAAGAATTAAAGTTTTTGAACATCTTGAACATATACTTAACTCTGCCCTGTATGTTAGAAATTAGCTTTATCGTGACAACCAGATTCAAATTCCGGATACTTTTTAAAAAACGGGTCAAGTATGTTGTCATAAATGTGGCCAACTAAGGTAAATAATATGCCTTAAAAGATCATGATTTGTTGGATGTAACTTGATGAATCAAGTTTCAAAATTTGATTCTCATATCATATGTGACAACTCAAGTCAAATCCTGAAATTTTTTCGAAAATGGAGTCAATTTCCAATTCTGAATCCGAGATAAGTCGAAATCTACTGGCCAAATATAGGAAACTTAGGTGAATAATAAACAACAAGGTCACCACAAACCCCCCAAAAAAAAATATTTGTTGGTTATACATTATCAGTACTTACTAAAACTAAACAAAAATTACATTTTTTCTCGATATGGGTAGGGCTGAACATTCGATCGGTTTGGTCAGAAATCGAACCGAACCGAATTAACTGAAAATTGAAATACTAATATTTTTATAAACGAACCACACTAATTGATAAACTAAACTGAAAGACGAAGCAAATTATTTTGATTTATTCAGTTTGATTTATGTAAACTGAAATATTTTGAAAATTTTATTTATACAAACAAAAATAAAGTTGGATTTTAGTATCTTGATTCTTACGGCCACTTCGAAATTGACCATCATGCATCAATACATGTACATGTACCATCAACACAAAAGTATAAATTGAAATTTAGAATTCACAACCATTAAATTTAAGTTTACAAATTATAATATGCATTCAATTTACATAAATCCAACACAAAAGTGGAGTAGCTGCATACTACACTCCACTCTCCAATTGATGCAATGATATGCTTGATCAGTCCCCCGCCGAACCTTGTAAATGAATTAAAGAATTAAGAATTATAGATGAATTGTTACAAGCATTATAAATGAATATACTGCAAGTCGGCAACGAGAGTACTGAGTAATCGACACTTTTTTCTATTTTATATAATATTTATTAAATTATATTATATATAAAAATATCCAAGTATATATATATAAATAATTTTATTAATTGGGTTAAAATCGAACCAATATTTTGGAAAATCGAACCAAACCGATTTTATTCCAGTCCAAACCGAAAAAATGAAATAACCAATTTTTTAAAAAAAACTCAAACCAATCCGAACAGAATTTGTCCGGTTCAAATCAGTTTGAGTTCGATTTTGCTTAGTCCTAGATATGAGACTAAGGTATATTACATTTCATCTATATCATTGGACAATTTTATTTGCAAATTTTCACCTTAAAATGTATAAATAAATACATTTTTTCTCAATCTCACAGGAAAGAGTGTATTTATTTGTTAAACAAGGAAAATAATTATAAATAGTGACATTGACCGAGAAAATAATAAGTTTTTCAAATGTTTTCTATTAATTTATACTAGATTTATGAATATGATACGGTAATGAAGTATATAAGTAGCATCCGGTAAAAAATTACTTATATAAATATTTATAAAAAAATGAAATATATACGTTATACATATATTTGTTATTACTATCATAATCAACATACTTATATAAAGGAGTAGACGAGACGTTTATGTGGCGCCTTTCAAATCGTTTCATTCTATTTTTCTAATTTTCTAATTTTTTTATTTAATAAATATCAAAAATTACAATTACCTTATATTATCCCAAATATATTATCATCATTCATAATATTCTCGTAAAGTTTTCATAGCATCTTTCATAAAGATTTTGGAAATCAACTTACTATCATAATATTCCACTAATTTTTTTTATTTTATCTCTAAATGAATTTATCATATTTATATTCTTCTAAATCAATTCTCATTTTTCTTCTAAAATCAACTTACTATATTATATTTTGAGTTAATAAAATTTTGTGTACCTAAAGTATGAGCTTTGTGTAATCATACAGTCAATTGAACACATTGTGTACCTAAATTATACAATTTTGTACACAACCGTTAATTATACATAACAGCGTTAGTAGTGAAGCTAAAATGGCAGGGCTTTTCTCGTCTTTTCCCCTGTTTGCACACATGGACAAATTTAAAACCCTCCTCACCTCCATCATTTTATTCACTAAGCAAATCTTCTTCTCCTCTCTCCTAAGGCTCGAGAACCATCTTCTTTGATTATTTATTTTGTCGCGGTTGAAACCCATGACCTGGTTGGTATGTGATGTGGATCACGACAGTGGAAGTTTTGGCACTGAGGATTCTGATTACGAAGGTAACACTATCTAGGTCATGCTCTTATTTTATTTTGTTTATTAGGGTTGCACTAGAAGCTTGGATTATGGATTATTTTCATGTAATTTAATCCATATTGATTTTTTTTTGGGATTTGAATATCTTGTTTTTGGTAAAGTTAGCGTTGTGAAGGTAGAATTGGGTTTGATAAATATGTGTTTGTGAAGTTAGCATTATTATTTGTTAGAAAGGTGTCATGTTAAATATGTGTACGTGATTTTGTTATATATATCGGTGGTATTACAGAAAATAAATATTTATTTACAATAAAGCTTCATTTTGGGGGTTTGTTTACTTCAAATCCTAGGAATTATGTTGGCGGGACTTTTAGATATATTGATAAATGCGACATAGATGAATTAAGCTTGCTTGAGTTATATAGAATGTTGGCGGACTGCAGATTGAATGCTGCAATGACAGAAATTTTCTACAAAAAGGTGATTGTGTAATGGAGGATGAATTGCTGCCTATAACTTGTGACAAACATGTTCTTGACATGTCCAATATGGTAGGTGACTCTAGGGTTATGTATTTGTTATGTGAAATAGTAGAAGAAACCTAGCAAGACCCCATGTCATTTTCACAAAAGCAATATCTCCAAGACCCTAAAGCCATTGAATTTGAATGACAAGGCATACCCGATGACATGCATGACATTGATCAGTTGTTGAAAAACCCTTTTCGTGATCAACCTTATACCGATGAAGCTTGTGAAATTAGTGATCCTGAAAATGTCAGTTGTCATGAGGACAACTCTAACATTGAAAGCACTGATGATGATGTTAGGAATCACAAGACCTCTAAGATGGTTGATGGTCCAATAGAGAGTTTGAATTGAAATATAGAGGTTGTGGATTCAGATTTTAGTGATGAAATTGACAGAGATTGGGAGAGAATGGTTTCAAACACTACTGATGAAGAAGCTGATGAGAGGAAATACCCCAGTTTTAAAGAAGAAAATGGTATGGGGATCAACAATTTGAGTCAAGTGTGACATTTTCTAGTGCAAATGCCTCTAGGAAAGTTGTTAAAAATCAAGCTATAATACAGAGGAGGGAAATTATACAAAATAAAATTTTGGAAGGAGATTTAAATTTGAGTGTGAAGGTGTTGGTTGCAAATGGAAGATATATGCCTCACCAATGCCTCATTCCTCCACTTATCAGATTAAGACCATTACCCCTAAGCATAGTTGCATAAAAACCTTCAAACAAAGGCAAATCAATTCAAAGTGGATAACACAATATTATGAAAATGATATTAAGATGAATCCTACTTGGCCCCTGGAAGCATTTCAGAAAAAGGTTGTCAATGATCAGAAGTGTGATGTTAGTAAGCAGGCCATTAGTAGGGCTAGGAAAAAGGCATTGAAAATGATAAAAAGAGATCATGTAGAAGAATATGGGCTTTTATGGGACTACATGAATGATATTAAATAGAGAATGCATACCGGTACTGAGAGATTAGAGCTAGAAGATGCTGAACCAGGGCAGGAGAGGAGAAGATATAAAAGAATCTACATTTGTCTTGGGCCTTTGAATAAAGATTTCAAGTCTGGTTGCGGGCCTCTTATTGTCCTTGATGATCATCACATAAAGAGACCATATGGAATGCTAGTACTCTCAGCTGTGGGGGCTGATTTCAATGATGGGGGTATACCCCATTGCATGGGCTATTGTGGTAGCAAAAAACACAGACTTGTGAAATTGGTTCCTGCAATTGGTTGTTGATGATGTTGGCATTGTCAACAGTGGTGCATAAACAGTCATATCTGATAGACAAAATATATATTTACATTGCATTTATTTCTTTTTATGTAGTTCAATACAAATATTTTGACACATTTATTGATGTTTTGTAGAGGCTATGTTAGGAGCAATTGATGATATCAAACAGAAACTATCAAAAGCATCTACAGATGGTAATTACTAGCATCGACAGATGATGGTGATAAACATCGACGGATGATTACAAGTATCAACGGATGATGATGACATCGATGGATGTTGGTATTCAACGGATGATGGTATCAACAGATGATGAAATCAGTATTTGTCACATTAGTTGATCTTTGAAGAGGAAAAGGAAACAGGAATATCAAGTCGTGGAGGACTTTATCTCAGAAGCAACTGTATAGGTTTCCTTGTTTTTAATAGAATAGGATTCCTTATACATTGGAAGATGTGCTCTATATAAGCATAGTTTAGGTCATGCTATATGTATTGCGACATTGTTATATCTTTCGCATAACCTAGCATCTCTCAAGGATATGTTGTTCATCCTTTCGAGAGAGTACTTGTGTAATAAGTTTTTATAAGATTGATATAAAAACTATTTGATTATGTTGAAGCTTTATCTAGTTGATCGTATTAACTGTATTCACCCCCTACAGTTGTTAAGGGCCTAACAATTGGTATCGGAGCTTGTTGTTAACGTACAAACAGTTTAAGATCTGAATATTGATCAACCATGTCAAACAAAGGAGAAGAAGAAATACAGAATCTGGATCTGAAGCCACAACCCCCAGCCACATCACAGATAAACAGCAACATGAGTAGGTATGAAGCAATCAAGGTGCCCATCCTGAAAGTACATGAATATCCAATCTGGAAAGTCAGGATGACCATGTGTTTGGAAGCCACAGATCCTGAATACTTAAACAGGATCTATGATGGTCCTCATAAACCAATGAAGGTAGCTCTTTTGGTTACAGGAGAACCAGAGAAGATGATAGACAAAGATAGGAAGGACTACACTGCTGAAGATATCTCGTCTATCATGAAGGATGCTAAGGTCAGACATATCCTGTATAGCAGTCTTAATAGTGTTATGTCCAATAGAGTCATTGGATGTAAAATAACGAAAGCGATATGGGATACTTTAGAAGTAAAGTGTCAAGGAACGACTGCTATCAAGAAAAATAGGAGGACATTGCTTACTCAAGAATATGAGCACTTTGACTAAAGGGACAATGAATCCCCAACTGAGATCTATGACAGATTTCAGAAGCTGCTGAATGGCTTTTTCCTTGTCGACAAAGAATATGATTTGGAGAACTCAAACCTGAAGTTCCTATTTGCTCTCCCTGAAAAGTGGTACTATAAGGTCACATCAATAAGGGTTAACTATAAACTTGATAAAAAACTCCTCTAGATGAGATCTATGGAATTCTGAAAACTCATGAACTAGAGATGGAGCAAAAAAGCAAGAGGAAAGGATCAAAAGCTAGACCAGTTGTACTCAAAGTTGAAGAGAAACCAAAGGAGAAATCTAGGAGGAAAAGCTACTCCAAAGGGAAAGCTATGATTGCTAAGTCAGATACTGAATCATCAAATTCTGATGATGACTCAAATCCTGATACTGAAAAAGATACTGATGATCATAACAACAATGAAAATATAGATCAAATGGTTGCCCTATTGGTTAAAAGTTTCAAGAAATTGGTCTACGGAAACTTTAGGAAAGGGAGAAGATTTTCCAGAAAAGGTTCCAGTTCATCAAACTTTGATTAGAGGAAGAACAGAAGAGATACTGATTTGAAGGAAGCTAGATCTGGAAAACCTAACAAGTCAAAAGAGACATGTTACAACTGTGATAGACTTGGTCACTTTGCAGCTGACTGCAGAAAACCCAGAGCTGAGAAGAAACAAGTTTTGATCTCAAAGAAGAGAAACTGGGATGATTTATCAGACTCGGATGATGGGATCAATTATGCTCTCATGGCAAATGCTAATGTTGAGGTCGACAATGCTGAATTAAAGGTACCACATTCTACTCTTGCATTTGATACTGATGATATGTAATAACCCCAATTTTTGGAATTTTTGAAACCCTTATGAATAGTGTTTTACTATTTTTGCATGTACATGTTTTACTAACCCTAATTAGATTGACTGTTAATATTCTACCCAAACATATTCTGATTTAAAATGAGACTGTTTTTAAATTTTATCCACAAATAAGTCAAGTAAAGGATCAGAGTTTAATATCAGAACTTAGACTTATATCAGAACTTAACAGTTATCAGAACATGATTTCTTAACTTGAAAAATGAATGCCTATTTTTGTAAGTCCTCACACAAATTCTGGTATAGATTCTTCAGAACTTAATCATCAGAACGTTCAATCAGAACTTGTCCTCAGAAATTATGCAATCTGACACATAAACTGTTCATCTAAAATAACATAGATCACCACAGTAATTTTCATCATTTATATGGAGTGTTTAGTGTGTGCATTAAGCTAAATATCAGACAAAGAGTAAAGTCTGATTCACTTCAGTACATCTTAGAAATAAGACATAACTAAAACTTTACTAAAAACCTGTCATTATTCTGAAGCCTACTATTGAATGAGTTCATACTTGAGTCCACCTTAACTGTTTTGTGCTAATTTTGTGCATCTTTTTAAATTCCATTGTACAGTGGCTTCTCAGTGTAAGTGAGTCACGACTGCTTATCAGAATTTATGCTATTATCAGAGTATTTCTCCAGTAATCATAGAGTGTGAAAAGTCACCAAGAAAATATTTAACTTTTCTGATGCATATTTACTTAATACCAGCAATGCACTTGGGTCGTCCCTTCCACATTTTTACTCTAGATCTCAAAGGAGTACATGATTTTAATCCATGATTTTTTTATTTTTTTTATTTTTTTAATAAGTGAGGTTTATCAGCACTTAGTACATTCACCAGATTTACTAGCATCAGAACTTAACAGATGAGAAGCAGTATTCTAGTTTGTGACTTAGTAATAAGATAGACAAAGTAAACTCAACTAAGCTCAATATCATAATTCGCTTGTGTAAATAGATTTTCCACATAAATAATTACTTCTAACATGGGTTCTTTAGTATATTGAAGATTACTAGGTCAGCATCTAGCACAGGTATCCTCATAGGATAGAATAGTTACACAAACAGACATATCACTGTCAGAGTTTAGAAGGTCACATCAAACAACATTCAGTACTTAAGCAATTTTAAATTAAGCACAGAATACACAAAGAGAGTAACTTCTGTAAATACTGATCATAAAGTCTGATGCATCAGAACAAAACTAAGCAAATTTAGAAAAAGAACCTGAAACCATTCCAAGTTCATTTACCAATCTTGTAAAAGTAGCTTCACACAGTGGTTTTGTGAAGATATCTGCTAGTTATTGATCTGTTGGAACAAAGTGCAATTCCACTGTACCTTTATCCACATGTTCCCTTATAAAGTGGTACCTGATGCTGATGTGCTTTGTCATTGAGTGTTGAACTGGATTACCTGTCATAGCAATAGCACTTTGATTATCACAGTAAATAGGGATTTTGAAATATGTTAACCCATAATCCAGTATCTGATTCTTCATCCAAAGAATCTGTGCACAACAGCTTCCTACAGCAATGTACTCTGCTTCTGCAGTTGATGTGGAAATTGACTTTTGTTTCTTGCTAAACCAAGAAACCAATCTGCCTCCAAGAAATTGGCAGCTTCCACTTGTGCTTTTCCTGTCAATTTTGCAACCTGCAAAATCTGCATCTGAGTAACCTATTACTTTAAATCTGATTCTCTAGGATACCACAATCCCAGATCAGCTGTTCCTTTAAGATACTTAAATATTCTTTTCACAGCTGTTAAGTGAGGTTCTCTTGGTTCTGCTTGAAATCTTGCACAAAGACAGGTAGCATACATGATATCAGGTCTACTAGCAGTTAGATAGAGTAGAGAGCCAATCATACCTCTGTAATTAGTAATATCTACTGATTTACCAGTATCCTTGTCCAGTTTTGTTGCAGTGGCCATGGGAGTGGATGCACTTGAACAATCTTGCATTCCAAATTTCTTCAGCAAGTTTCTGGTGTACTTAGTTTGACAAATAAAAGTGCCTTCTTCATTCTGCTTGACTTGAAGGCCCAGAAAATAGCTAAGTTCCCCCATCATACTCATTTGATATCTTGACTGCATCAGTTTGACAAACTTCTTGCAAAATCTGTCATTTGTAGAACCAAAAATGATATTATCAACATAAATCTGGACCAGAAGTAAGTCCTTTCCATGGTTGAGGTAGAACAGTGTTTTGTCTATAGTTCCTCTGTTAAATCCACTTTCCAGAAAAAACTGAGCTAAAGTCTCATACCATGCTCTTGGAGCTTGCTTAAGTCCATAAAGTGCTTTATCAAGCCTGTAGACATAATCTGGATATTTGGAATCTACAAAGCCTGGAGGTTGTTCAACATATACTTCTTCCTCCAATTCTCCATTGAGAAAAGTACTTTTCACATCCATTTGAAAGATAGTAAACTTTTTGTGACAGCATAAGCCAAAAATATCCTTATGGCTTCCAATCTAGGAACTGGTGCAAATGTTTCATCATAATCAATTCCCTCCTGTTGAGAATATCCTTTTGCAACCAGTCTTGCCTTATTCCTTGTAATTATGCCATCACTATCAGTTTTGTTGCTGAATACCCATTTTTTACCAACAACAGATCTGTTCTTTGGTCTTGGTACTAGGGTTCAGACTTTATTTCTTTCAAATTCATTTAACTCTTCCTGCATTGTTTGCACCCAATTGGCATCTTGAAGAGCTTCTTCCACTTTCTTTGGCTCAGTCTGAGAAAGAAAAGAATTGTAAAGATATTCATTTGAAGTACCTGTTCTAGTTCTGACATTTGCATCAGGATTTCCAATTATCAAATCAGGTGTATGTGATTTAGTCCACTTCCTTGCAGATGGAAGGTTTTCTCTAGAACTGGATGCTCCCCCATGATCCATGCTGTCTTTATTTTCATTTTCTGATGCTCCCCCTGAAACTATGCTCTCTGATTTGGATTCTTCAGAATTTAGATTTTCAGACCTATCAGAACTTGGCTTATCAGAACTTGACAAATCAGAATTTGAAGAGCCAGATGTATGTTCTGATGCTTCTTGAGATGTGGTAAGATCTTGAGTATTCTCCCCCTGCATAGGTGCATCTTCCTTTGGCGTAGTCACCACAGTTTCAATAACATCAGAGTTTAATCCATCAGAGTTTGCAGTATCAGGACTTAGATTATCAGGATTATCAGTATCAGAATTTGAGTCTTCATTTTCAAATCTCAGCTGATCATGATCAATAAAATCTTCAAGTCTAGTAATCTTCTTGTCATCAAAAGAGACATTGATAGATTCCATGACCACTCTTGTTCTCAAGTTATAGACTCTGAAGGCTTTTGTGGAAAGTGGATATCCAACAAAGATTCCTTCATCAGCTTTTAAATCAAATTTAGATAGCTGTTCAGGATGAGTCTTAAGAACAAAACACTTGCATCTAAATACATGAAAATACTTCAGATTTGGCTTCTTTTTCTTCACCATCTCATATGGTGTCTTTCCTTGCTTGTTAATGAGTGTTGCATTTTGAGTAAAACAAGCAGTATGCACAGCTTCAACCCGGAAATAGGTTGGAAGCTTTGCTTCATCAAGCATTGTACGTGCAGCTTCAATGAGAGTTCTATTCTTCCTTTCAACAACTCCATTTTGCTGTGGAGTTCCAGGAGCAGAAAATTCCTGCTTGATTCCATGGTTTTTGCAGAACTCTTCCATTATCAAATTCTTGAACTCAGTACCATTATCACTC
Source organism: Apium graveolens (assembly GCF_009905375.1). Lineage (NCBI taxonomy): Eukaryota > Viridiplantae > Streptophyta > Magnoliopsida > Apiales > Apiaceae > Apium > Apium graveolens. The sequence goes on along the minus strand of NC_133655.1, from coordinate 257,976,027 downwards.
CTTATTATCTTTACTGAATCTTTGACCAATATATCCAGTTGCCTGACATGATCAATCAAGATAGATGCAGTTTCACTTTTTGTGTGCAAGAAATACACCCATGTGTATCTGGTGAACTCATCCACTATGACCAAAGCATATTTCTTCTTTGCAATAGACATGACATTTACTGGACCAAATAGATCAACATGTAGTAGGTGATAAGGCTCAAGAATTGATGATTCAGTCTTACTCTTGAATGAAGATTTCCTTTGTTTGGCCTTCTAACAAGAATCACAAAGGCCATCAGGAGCAAATACTGACTTTGGCAGTCCTCTCACAAGATCTTTCTTGACCAACTTATTTATATTGTTGAAATTTAAATGAGAGAGTTTCTTGTGCCAATTCCAGCTTTCTTCAATTGATGCTCTACTCATCAGACAGATTGCAGAACCATCAGTATTTGTTGAAAGCTTAGCTTCATAAATGTTACCACGTCTGTATCCTTTCAGAACAACTTTGCCTTTAGATTTACTCACAACTTCACAGTGTTCTTCAAAGAAATCAACATGATAACCTCTGTCATAGATTTGACTTATACTCAGTAGGTTATGTTTAAGTCCTGAGACCAGAGCTACTTCTTTAATGATGACATTCCCAAGATTGATATTGCCATATCCCAATGTTTTTCCAATGTTGCCATCTACATAAGAAACACTTGGGCCAACTTTCTCCACAAAGTCTGATAGCAGGGCTTTATTTTCAGTCATATGTCCTGAACATCCACTGTCCAGAACTAGGATGTTTTTCCTGTTGCCCTGCAATCACAAAGACCACTAATGATTAGTTTTAAGGACCCGGACTTGCTTGGATCCTTTGGCCTTATTAAGTTTGTTAACATTTGCAGCGGAATTAGCATCAGAGTTTATGTTAACATTTTTCTTATCAGAATTTACACTATCAGACTTTGAATCAGAACTTACACTAGAAGGAACAATGGAAACTTTCTTTAAAGAAGGTTTTATTTGATAATAATCATAGTACAAACTATGATATTCTTTACAAGTGTAAATGGAATGCCATAAACTACCACAATGAAAACAAGGATTTTGTGGCATATATCTAACAGACTGACTCTTAACTCCTGACTTTGAAGGTAAGAAGTTTATGTTCTTATTCTTCCTGCAAAAAGAAGCCAGATGGTTAGAACTTCCACAGTTATGACATGTTTTCCTAGGAGCTTCAGGAACAGGCTTATAATCATTGCTTTTATTCACACCTTCTTTTCCATTCCTATTTTTCCTAGGTGACTTTACCTTGTTTGCATTCTTAACATCTTTCAGCTTATGCTTAAGCTGCTTCTTAGTCATTAAGCCTATGTTTACTTCAGCTGTCTTTTCCTGTTTTAGTTTGTCAGAAGTTAATTTCTTTTTAACTTCTGATTTCTCATTATAAGACTTTACAGCTACAAACTTGACAGGTTTTAACTTTGGCTTTTGTTTAACAACTACAGGCTTAATACCTTCAGTTCCTTTATCATTCTTATCCTCTCCATAACCTAAGCCCTCTTTCCAATTTTCACTACTTAATAAATTCTGAGTTGTTCTGCCAGAGTTAGTCCAAGTCCTGATAACCTCTCTTTCCTTTTCTAACTCAGTTTTTAGAGATTCATTCATTTTTAGCACTTCATCCCTAACATAAAAAGCATCATCTCTATCTTTCTGAGTTTGATGGAACATAACTAACTCTTTTTCTAAGAAATCATTTCTTTTCTTAAAAGCAAGATTTTCAGAAGTTAATCTTTCACATGTTAAAGTTTGATCTCTATAACTAACAAACATGGTTTTAAGATATCTTCTCAACTCATTAATATCATCAGTATGAAAAGCATAAGTAGTTTGAGGTACCTTTGATTCAACGGCTTCAGAACTGCTTTCAGCACTTGCCTTATCAATATTTGCCATCAAGACATAATTCTCCTCACTTTCAGAATCTGAGGTGTCTGTCCAGCTTTTCTTCTTTGTGACAAGAGCCTTGCCTTTGTCACTCTTCACTTTCTTGCAATCAGGAGATATGTGGCCTTTCTCACCACAGTTGTAGCATTTGACATTTGTATAATCTCCTCTGTCAGACTTTCCTACTCTGCTCTCAGATCTTCTAAAATTCTTCTTATCAGAACTTGTGCCTTTCCTGGAAAACTTCTTTCCCTTCCTGAACTTCCTGTATGCAATCTTTGTGATCCCTTTCACCATAAGAGCACGCAGCTTCATCATCTTCTCATCAGCATCCGTCTCAGGCAAACTTTCAGATTCTGAGTCATCATCACTTTCAGAACTTGATGACTAAGTATCAGACTTTGTGAAAAGAGCTTTACCCTTATCTTTCCTTGAGGTAGCTGCCTTGGGGGATTCTTCTTTAGCCTTAAGAGCAACTGTCCTTGACTTTCCACCTTTCCTCTTGCTTCTTTGTTCCATCTCAAGTTCATGAGTCTTGAGCATTCCATAAATTTCATCAAGAGTTGTTTCATCAAGATTGTAGTTGTCTCTTATTGTTGTTGCCTTCAAATCCCAGCATTCAGGAAGAGCTAACAGGAATTTAAGGTTTGAATCTTCAAGATCATACTCCTTATCAACCAGTGACAGATCATTCAAGAGTTTGACAAATCTATCATATAAATCAGTCAATGACTCATTAGCCTTTGAGTCAAAGTGTTCATACTCTTGAGTGAGTATTGTCTTCCTGTTCTTCTTAATCGTATCAGTTCCCTGACACCTTGTTTCCAGGGCATCCCATATCTCCTTTGCAGTCTTGCAGTTTATTACCCTGTTTGATATTACATTATCAATGGCACTATGCAGTAAGTGTCGTACCTTAGCATCCTTAGCAATTGATGCGATATCTTCAGCAGTGTAATCACTCTTCTCCTTTGGTACAGTCTTTGCTGCTTCACCTGCAACTGCAACCGCGAGCTTGGTTGGTTTGTGAGGCCCTTCCTTGATTCTATCAAGATATTCTGGATCTGTTGCTTCCAGAAACATGGTCATCCTCACCTTCCATATGGGATATTCAGATGGTCTCAATATGGGAACTCTGATGGTCTCATATCGGCTTTGAATTTGTGTCTTAGGAGGTTCTTCAGTTTTGGTGGGCTTAGTTGGAGTTTCTGTTTCAGACATGATTATGTTTGGATCTTAAACTGTTTGTGCGTTAACAGATAGGCTCTGATACCACTTGTTAGGTCACACACACACACTGTAGAGGGGGTGAATACAGTGTATTGTACAATCAAATCGAACTTTAATAACTCAAGTAACTGAAAACAAACTTTATTGAAACAATAAACTCTGTTACAGTATGGAACTGTTACCTCTCAGTGATGAACAAATATCACGAGAGCTGCTAGGGTTACAATGAATAATCTTCTCGAATATGATAACACTTCTAGTGTAAACCCTATGTCTGTGTTTATATACTACACAGTTACAAGATAATCACTAATTGATATGGAATATAATTCTGCTTCCTAAAATATATCAATCAGATATCTTTTCTTCCAAGTATTCTATTCTTCATAGAATTCCTTCTTCATGCATATCTCTTCTTATGTTTGTCTCGATCTTCTTTCCTTTAATCAGCTGTTGTCCTTATCTGAACGTCCTTCAGTACTTAAGTTCTGATATCCATCTTCTGATGATTATCTCCTGATAATATAAGTACTGATATCTTAAGTCCTGACTTCCAGTAAGTACTGATTTATCCTGTTTAAGTAAGATCTGAAAACTAAACATAAATCATATTAACCATGACATTATCAAATATATCTAACAAAGAAAATGGTCTATATCACATACACCTGACTTGATCATTGGAAATCCTGACAGTGGTGTAAGAACAAGAAAAGCCACTCATTATGAATGTCTCTACCATTCTTCTCTATCTCAAACCGAACCTAAAAAGGTTGAAAAAGCTCTATAAGATGCTGATTGGGTCACAACAATACAAGAAGAGCTCAATGAATTTGAAAGGAACAAAGTCTGGACTCTTGTGCCAAGACCAAAGAACAGATCTGTAGTTGACACAAAGTGGGTGTTCAGAAACAAAACTGACAGTGAGGGAATTGTTACAAGGAACAAAGCAAGATTGGTTGCAAAGGGTAACTCACAACAAGAAGGCATTGATTATGATGAGACATTTGCTCTAATTGCAAGGCTAGAAGCAATAAGAATTTTTCTTGCCTATACTACTTACAAGAAGTTTAAGGTGTTCCAAATGGATGTGAAGAGTGCATTCTTAAATGGAGAACTCGAAGAGGAAGTTTATGTTGAACAACCTCCAGGGTTCATCGATCCAAAGTATCCAGATCATGTCTACTTACTGGATAAAGCACTCTATGGATTGAAGCAAGCTCCAAGGGCCTGATATGAAACACTTGCTCTGTTTATGATAGAGAGTGGTTTCACAAGAGGTACAATCGATAAAACTCTCTTTTACAAATACCATGGTAATGACTTATTATTAGTACAGATATATGTTGATGATATCATTTTTGGATCTACTAATGATAAACTTTGTCAGAGATTTGCAAAGCTAATGCAGTCCAGGTATCAAATGAGTATGATGGGAGAATTGAGTTACTTTCTGGGGTTACAAGTCAAACAAACTAATGAAGGAATCTTCATAAATCAATCCAAATACACCAGAAACTTACTCAAAATATTTGGAATGCAAGACTGCTCAAATGCATCAACTCCTATGGTTACTGTGACCAAGTTAGATTTGAATACTGGTTATTCAGTAGATATAACTAACTACAGAGGTATGATTGGCTCACTCCTATATCTAACTAATAGTACACCTGATATCATGTATGCTACCTGTCTTTGTGCAAGGTTTCAAGCTGACCCTAGAGAACCTCATCTATTAGCTGTAAAGAGAATCTTCAAATTTCTCAAAGGCACTATGAATCTGGGATTATGGTATCCTAGAGATTTAAACTTTAAGCTAATTGGATATTCAGATGCTGATTTTGCAGGATACAAAATAGACAGGAAAAGTACTTCTGGAAGCTGCCAATTTCTTGGAGGCAGATTGGTTTCTTGGTACAGCAAGAAACAAAAGTCAATTTTCACTTCAACTGCAGAAGCAAAATACATTGTTGCAGGAAGCTGTTGTGCTCAAATTCTATGGATGAAGAATCAATTACTAGATAATGGGTTAGACTATTCTTCTATTCCTATATATTGTTATAATCAAAGTGCTATTGCAATAACAGGAAATCCAGTGCAACATTCTATGAGTAAGAACATCAGTATCAGATACCATTTCATAAGGGAACATGTGGAAGCTGGTACAGTGGAATTGGTCTTTGTTCCAACAGATCAGCAAGTAGCAGATATATTCACCAAGCCTCTCTGTGAAGTCACATTCACAAGATTGGTGAATGAATTGGGAATGATTTCAGGGCAGTTCTCAAACTCTGATAATTAAGTCTGCTAATATTTATTGAAGCATGGTATCTTATTATTTTGTCAGTACTTGTTAAATACGGATTCTTATGCTAAATGTTTGATGCCATGATAACATGCAAACCGTGCTAAATAATCTTATGTGATAGTTGCATGTTGAACTACTGATTTGCTTATAAACTCTGTTATTAGTTAGACTTATTTTGACTAATAGTTTATATCAGTAGTTGTTAAATCTTGATACTAGTAATTAAGATACTGATAATGGTCAAACCGTGATTGATTGTTATACTTCATTGATTATTTTGAATTTATTGAGAATAAATTTTTAACATTATTTTTAATTAATCAATGAGTGAGTGAAATATCTTTTAATTGATTAAATGGGTTAGGTACTGATGCAAGTATTCGTTGATACTTGAGTATTTACATTGGGAATAGGAATATGAAGAGAGAGAGAGAGAGATTACTTTTTATTTACCTAGATACACGTGATCGTGTATGCTTATTATGTCTAATTATTGCGTGGTCAATCAAAGAGTCTCTTAAGTTTCTACTTTTTCCTATAAATACAACCCTTCACTCTCAAAGCTCTCATTACCCTTTTCACTCACAAATTTCCTAAATACTCAATTTTTTCATTGCAAAACTATGGCCCTCTACTCTCTTTCTCATAGAGTCTACCGACCAGAAGCAAATCCTGAGTACGGGAAACTATATTTTGACATTGGTCGACTCAGGGTAGTCTTTAACGGACAAAACTATCACCTCTATGAGATTCCTCACCCGTTTCTTGATCGACTAAACTTAGATGACACTGAGTCTCTTCGTTTCTTTAGACTAGATGTTCAGTTTAAAGAGATGAGACGTGTTGATGTGGCTGCACAAAGGCGTCTCAAGGAAGAACAACGCCACCTAGTACGGCTGACATTACAAGAGAATATCATTTCTCTTGCAGGTTCAATGTCAAGAATCTTCCATCGGAGGACATTGAAGAAGTTAGAAGAAGAAAAGAAGAAGAAGCTAGAATAGATAGATTGTTTATGTTTTTTTTTTAAAAAAAACTCTATGAAAATCTTGTATTCTACTTCTTGTCTAATGAATGAATATATATTATCTTCTTTTGCTTCATTAAATGAGTTCTTGATTACTTTCTTGTATGTGTTCTTAAATGTTCTTAAATGATTGAATAATAAATCAGTACTGCATGCTAAATATCAGATATTTTTCATAGTGCATGAGATACACTAATTTCAGGTTGAGTTTCATATGATACAGGTTGAGCACTACAGAAAGTAAATGTTGTTTGAGAAGGAAATTTAAGAAATAGTTAATTCTTAATCACTAAGAGTTATAATCTTTGAGTGTTGTTTACAATTTAATATATTTTGAAACTTTCTTTTCTAATCAAGAAAGTTCACACTCAATCTCAAATTTCATATATCTTATATCTTAAATTTCTTCTTACAACTGAAACACTTGAATTCTTTTCTCAAATGTTGCCAAAAATCAAGTGTCATAATTCATGAATTATGTTCACCACTCAGAAACAACATTAAGTTAGTTAGAAACTACTCGTTGAGGTAGATCTTGATGATACTAAGAGAGACACAGAGGTTTCATCAGTTTTTACTGAAGACTCTATGATAGCTTTCATTAAACACATTTCAAGTGATTCTTTATAAGAACAAAGGTTTGAGATTATGATACATGACAATAACCTGGTCAAATCCTCTACAATTCAAATGGAGGTTCTCATTATTGATGAACAATAACGGTCATAAACATGGTATTTACTGTGAGTCTAATTATGAATTCACAAGGTATAAATACTGATGTCACTTTATCAGTATTTAATTTAAATATTGATTTAGTTTTTTCAGCATTTATAGTATGCTTATCATGATATAAATCCTGTTGATATGATTACATCTAGACCTTATTTAAGGACTACCTCTAGTTGTATGATCACATATCACCCTTCTTTAGCCACCTCTTATTTCTGTAGGACAATCTTTCTAAGCCTTTTTCTGTGAGATGTGTGAACAGATTAAGAGAAAACCAGAATTTTAGAGAGGCAGGATCATTCCTGGCAAAAGGAGAGGTAGATGAGAGATAGGATTTAGTAATCCTTGTGAGGAAGCTCTGACTATTAAAAGTCATGAGATGTGTGGTGTGAGGATTAGTGAGACTACTTTAAAATAAAAGAGAGATTAAGTTTAATTTGCTACATGTTTACAGATGCTCAGAGTACTCAAGGAACAGATGTTGAACAGCAATCTGTTGTATCTCAGAAACACTCTGATATATCAAAGGCTATTGATCTCCTTGCAAGTCAAAGTACTGATACTTTCTTGCAGTCCATACATTCTACTATTCCATCACATGAGATAATCCTTGTTTTTGTTGAAAAATAGTCCATTCATTCTTCTATTTCATCAAATGAGATAATCCCTGTTGTTGCTGAAGATGTAGTAGCGCAACAGTCCATTCATAAAGATTCATCCATTTCAGAATCACCATAGTATATTACAGGAACTGAAGTTCTGGAAGTTAATCTTGAAGCTCTAATTCATTTATCTACAATACTTGAAGATGTGGAGATAATTGTTGAAGGTGTTCAAGCTTCTGAAGTCACTAGATCAATTTCTCTTTCTATTATGCATACTAAAGCTTAAGATAAAATTTGGAAATTAGTGCAAGATCCAGCTGCTATTGAAGAATCTAATGATGGTAAAGAAACTCATGTATCTAATGCTATATTAGATCTTGAGAATGATCTTTTCTTTCCTGAAGATATGCCTATGCATGTAAGACAATAGAAAATGAAAGAGTTAGATGCTAAGAAGAAACATGATTATTCTAATAATCTCTGGAATGCTCATTGGAAAGATTATACATATCCTATTTCCAGAACATGTGCAGTTGAACATCTGGAAACAGTAGAATAGAAGATTACAAATCCTGATATGTTGAATCATCTGAAAGCGTCTACTTTGGTTGTCAGATCCTTACACACAACTCATGAAGTAACAACTACTCAAATCAATCAGATTAAAGAATCATTGATTGCTTCAAAGCTGCTTACTCATCAGAAAATTCAGAAACAAATTTCACCAATAGTTACCAGGCAAATTTCAATTGAAGCCAGTTAAGCTAGATTAGAAGCTAATCAAGCTCAAATGCCTGATCAACTTACTGAAGTACATAATTCAATGGTGCTGATTCTTTCTCTACTGCTTGGTGATGATGTAATATCCGGGATATATCGTGTGATTATTTTTATCAATAAATAATTATTATATGATTATTACGTGAATTTTAGTGAATTATTTGATGACTGATATTGATGTTTGGGTGTTTATATTTGATAAAATTAGGATATTTTAAATTTTAAGTATCCAAAATAAAATATAGATAATTTTGATATTTTTCTGGTAATTGTTGGATTGTTATATGATTTATAAGGATTTATAGAAATGGTAATTATTTTTTTAAGTAATTATAAAACTATTTTATTAAATTGGGAATCGTCCAACTTCAACCATTTTTGTATTTTTACAACCCGAAACTCTTCGAAAAACTCCTTCATAACCTAATCTGAAAATTCTGAACACTTTCCGTGTTTTGACTTTTTCGATTCGGGGTACGGTTTGACCCGTACGAGTCCTGGCGTAAAATTTTCAATACGCAAATCATTTTATAGATCGATAAAACCCGTATTCTCGAATGACGGGACCTTATTGCTTTATTTTTTGTATAAAATATTTTATAAGAAGCTCAGTTTTGATAATTACCCAAATCTGGTATCAAATTATATCGTTTTTATAGTTACTTAGCGGCTAGGTAATCTATTTCGGATCCGATATATATGTGTAATTATGAAATTATTAAAAAAATAAAATATGTGTTGGTTCTGCCAGCTGTGTATTGCCATATTATTAATTGTATTTGATTAGTTGGGTATGAAGATTATTTATATTATTAATTATTAAGCTGCATGGTTTATTTTTGCTTTTATAGTGATTTTATTGAAAATTAATTTTCATAATTGAAATTATCTCTAAAATTATTTTTATGGTTTTATAATTTCAATAATTATTTTTGGGAGTTTATAACATTTAAAAAATAATATTTTATCAATTATTTATTCTAAAATGATTTTCTAAAGATATTAAAGTGTAAATTCAATATTAAATTCAGAAATACTTCAAAAATTATAAAACTCATATTTTATTAAGCTTGGAATATTTGGAAAATTTTAAAATTATTCCGGTAATTTTCTGGCTTTTATTCAACCGCACGTTTGTTCAATAAATCATTAAATGCGGGTCTGATGTGCAATTTAAAAATGTTTTAAAAATTATGAAAAAATTATATTATTAATTTTTAAATACTTGGGAGATTTTAAGATTTATTTCGAATTATTTTTGTCTATGAAATATGACGTTAAGTCGCAAATAACGAAATAAAAACTAGGCTTCCAGGACGGGGATACATGTGGCGAGAATTCACGAAATAAACAGAAACATGTCAAATATTGATTACAGAAGAATAAAAACAAAAAGAAAAAATGAGACACAACACCATGGCTCTCTCTCTCTCTCTCTCTCTCTCTCTCTCTCTCTCTCGTGCATACAATCTCTCAGTCTCTCATCTCTCCTCTCTCACAACCTAAATCTCTCAATCTCTCTCTCTCTCGATCGTCTTTTCTCTCCCTCTCAATTCACTCACTCCCTATATTTTCTTTTCTTTTTAACTTCTTTTTCCCCTGTTCTTTCCCCCGACTGCCCCTGTTTTCCGGCTACTATCGCCGTTTCCCCGGCTTCACATCATTCCTGTTGGTCGTATATATATAGACGTATGTATATATGTTGTGTTATGTGTGTGTGGTCACTGTGTGTGTTGTGTGCCTGTTTCTGCCGTATTTTTCCGGCTTGTTATTTTCCGGTTGCCGCCGGGCTTCTTCCGGTGAGGCGGCTGGAGTTGCGTGCCTGTACTTTGTTGCATGTACTTGGTTTCCGTGCTGTATTGCTTGATTCGAATTAGTTCGGGTCGATTTCTGATTATTGGTCCATATTTTAATTATTCGATTTAATTATGATATTTATTTGAATTTACTTAAGGAATTTGAATGAATTTTTAATGATTATTCGAATATTTGTTATTACAGGTATTTGAGAATTAAACGGCGAAACTCGTGATTCGGTATCCGAAATGGGTACCTCTGGATTTTACCGCCGTCAGCGATGAATTTCGATGAGCTGACGGCGGATGATGATGATTAATTATGAGTCATATATTATAAATAAATAAAATTAGTTATAAAATTAATTTCTCGGAACGAAAAATTGTTATATTATATCGAAATTGGATGGATAAATTGGACTGGGAATTGTGATTGCTGTGTTGATGACGTCGATTATGTTTCGACGGGTAGGTCAATAAGCAAAGGAAACGCTGCCCGATTTTCGAGAAAATTAATATCGAAAATACGGGAACATAACCAATAATTATCGGAAACATCGAACGAGAATATATAACTATATTATGCGAAACCAAAGTACGTGTCATGAAAAAATATTTTATAAATAATCGATCACCCTATTTTTCAAAACGACGGGTATACGTATTTTCTGAAAATAAGTACTGAAACACATTTCGCAGACGTGAACCTTCATTGTTATGTGTATTTCAAATAATACATATAAATACGAGTCAGGTTATGAAACCGTATGGGTAGAAGTGATAGTAATATTATGTTAAGCATAAATGATTATCTGAATTAGGGTATTTAGACCCTGTAGGTCCTAGTCGGAAGACCCGAGGATTGACATCGGACTAAGAATGGCCTAGTGGTTAGTCGTCGAGCTCAACAAAGTTCCAATCGAAGGACCTGAGTATTGGGATTGTATCTAGGATAAGTTAGTGGTTAGATGATAAAGCCGAACGTCCAAGTCGGTCTGAAGCCAACCAATAATAGTGGTTAAAGCTTATCAAGGAAAGTATTCCTGAACTTTCTCGTTACATACTGTAACTATTTCTTTCCTGTTCTAAGTTCATAATAGTTGACCATTTTATAATTCACTGCAATTATTCTTAATTATGCAAGTCCCTTTCATTATTGTTGTTCCTTTATTATCGATTGATCTCTTGAGCAAATACCTATTATTCTGGATTATTTGTGAACCCTGAATCAGGATGTTTTGAAATCAAAATGATTTGAAATCAAAACACTCTACGGGCTGGATGGTTACTATTAGGGCCAGTAATGAGCTAGACCCTATGGGCCGGGGATGGACAGGACCATTGGGCCATAGTGCCTGGGTACCCGAATGGATCTATACAAGTAGGTATAGATCTACACAATATCTTGACTGATCAGCAGGGTATGAGTGTGAACATTAAACTAGTATTCAGTCTAATTCATTGTTGATCGCCATTAACGGCATTCTCTCTTGAAAGGTTTTATGATTACAAAACCGTTCAAAACCATGATTCATGAGATGAATATGGGAATTGCTCGTCACTGTTGGTTTATAATTAAGGGCTAGTAACGGCCAATTTTATTCGCTCAACTACTTCAAATAAATAGAAATGTTTATAAATTATTTAAAAAATTTGTCCGGAAAATTTTCCTTTGATATGGATACATGGAAATCAGTTATGTACTACTTGCTGGGCATTTTTGGCTCACTCTTACTTTGTAAATTCTTATTTATTTCAAAAATAAATGAGGATAAAAGTGAACAACTTTTTAATAGACAGCAGAAGTTAGAAAGATCTCCGCTGCAAGAGGATGAAGATGTTAGAAGATAAGAGAAGGGAATTTGTGCCAAGGTATTTAAACTTGTATTTCAGTTGTTGTAAATTTTAGAAGGTCAGATTCTTGTTTCATACCATAACCTGTAAACAATCTGGAATTAAGGGGTTATTATATATAATTTTATATTATGTAAAGATTGTTCAGTGACACCAAATCTTGACCCCAGATTTGGGTTGATACAAGTTGGCATCAGAGCAATAGGTTATTGGTCCCTAAAATAAGAATAGGTGAAAGTAAGATAGGAGTGATAGGCCATATAAGATTGGAGAGACCTAGGCATACTCATTTTAAGTTTGAATTGAGTGTGAATTAGGATTAGCAGATCCGATATGGAATTAGTAAGATAGGATATTGTATTGAATTCCTAGATTTTATAGTTGCGAAGGGTGATAGCTCAATGGAGATTGGGTAAATTACCCTGCTTTTAAGGCGGTTTTAAAGAAAATGCGATTGATTCTTGTGAGAACTTCGTATAAGGAAAACTAGGTGAGTTTTAGTATGATTTAACTTAGAATTAGGTAGTAGGTCAAGCTCCACGCTGGAGGCAGTGAGTTGATTGAAGCGGATAAAGAACCAAAGTTGCAAGTTTCAAAGGCACCACCGTTGCGAGAAGGTTCTTATCATTTATCGGGCGCTGCGCAAGGAATGATATCTACCTTATTAGGTATGGGTAAGACTAGCAAGAAGGTGCGACTTTATCTACAGACAGAACGTCGAATTACATTAGTGGTTGTAAGTACAACATCAAGGACGACGATGAGAATATCAAAGACATTATCAGACATCAGCATTGGGGTAGAGTTACGAACAAAATGGTATACAACGGTAAATGAAGTTTCGTCGACTCATAAATATGAACAGAATCCAAGGAGAAATAGAAGATATATCAAAGTGGAGAGACCCTTATATGGGTGTTCCTTTAATTAGATATCTCAGTAGCGGATTAAAAGAATAGCGAGTAGCTTTTATAGTAATGACGACCAAATGTCTAATTTTTTAAAATTTTAAAACGAGTTTTCGAAAAAGATTTATCTTAATAAACTTTCAGAAGATCTTTCCGTAAAATGAGTTTCACAATGTGGTTGTCGAATTACTACTTAAGTTCTTGTTATTATAAGCAGAGAATGACCTAAAAGAATAATAGATTTAAACTCTGTATTGTTAGTTCAGAGGACCACGTAGACCCACTATCATGAGGGAAGTTTAAAGTTTTCCCGTGAAAGAAGAATGTAAACTTTGTTTAATAATATCAACAATTGAATCAACATGTTAAAGCATTATTTAACCAGTTCATGAATTATTAAAATTTAACAAGATTCGTGATTCAAAAAGACAGAGGATAATTGAAGGAAATGGAAGACTCTCACAGACTATTGAAGAAAAATAATATTTCCATTGACGAAGTCGGGGCATTGCATGATCGATGGTTATTCTACGCGACATAGATGAAGTTGGAAGCAATGACTATAAATTTTGTAAGGATGCGACTATGATTGAATTATTAAAGTATTTAATGTAGAGGCATTTCCATATGACATTCTGAAGTTAAGATGTGACCTAAATTGTGAATTTGTTATTTGAATGATCCCTGAAGGTATATTTAAGTGAAGCATGGATGGTGACCAACAGTGTCATTCTTTTCTCTAATATGATATCATATATTCTTCTTGATTCTTGAATACGTATGAGCTTCTTTTATTAATAAATTATATGAGACAAGAACGAAAGAAATTTTATTGTATTCCTTCTGAATTATTTCTTTTCTCAAAATATTGCTTTCTGATTGAGACAAACAGTGTTGTGATGTGACGCTTTGTCGAAATGACGAAGAGTCTGGTGGGACGCCACCTAATCATGTGTTGTATGCCATATAGTATGAAAGATTGGCCATCTTGAGTATAAATATGGTTGTCTCATTCATATCTAAATCCTCACTCATTCTTCCTTCTTCAATTATGATCTATTGACTTATGGATTCTTCCAATTATTTTGTTGCACTGTTGTTCTTTACAAAACTTTCTAATCATAATCATATACACAAATTATCTTCTCGTTTAAGGTCTATTCTGTGAAGATTTTAAAGAAATGGAATAGTCCCGCGTAGCTGGTGGAATTATATGTCGAATATAGATATGATTGCAAGCCGATAAACGGTGGACATCTGCGGGCAAGGAATAATGGATACATCGATAACGTGGTCGTTACAAAGACAGCAAATCAAATGATTGTTCTTGTTACGAGGATTTCATCAGTACGGTAGATTGCATTAACATGATGCACTTCAAGTCAGGAGATTTTGACGTGAAATGACTAGTTAGCGAACCGTAGTAAGTAACTTAATTATAAAATAAGAAAGTAAAGTTGTGTACATCAGACAAAGTCGATGAATGTCGGGACGGCAACCGAATACTAAGAAAATTCTTAATAATAATTCAGACAAGTGATTAATACATGAAGCATCCTTTCATCGCGGAAAGATACTTGCCATGAAGGTTCAAGATTAAAGAAATATTAATTATGAACAAATTTCAAGTATGTTCTTCAAGGAATTGATAGGGTCTCTTGTAATATCTGGGATATGACGTGTAATTATTTTTGTTAATAAATAAATATTATGTGATTATTATATGAATTTTTGGTGAATTATCTGTAAAGTGGTATCTGTGTTTGGATATGTAAATATGACATAATTTGAGTATTTTAATTTTTATAAGTCCAAAATAAAGTATAGATAATTGTCATATTTTTCTATTAATTTTTATGTCGTTTTATGATTTTATAAAAGATTTATGAATTTAATAAATTATTTTTCCGAGTATTCATAAACTATTTTGTATAATCGGGAACCAACCGACTTCAACCGTTTTTATGTTTTTATAACCCGAAACTCTTCCGAGAACTCCTTCCTAACCTAATTGCAATATTCCGTAATTATAAATAGCCCTTACTGTATTTTATTTGGTACAGAAAATCATTTGTAGTCAGTTAAATATAGAATTTTCAGAGAAAATACAATATATTCATAGTGTTCTTCATAATCAAACCTAGATTTGAAGGCGTTAGCGATATCCGATTCTGGAGTTCAAGTAACTGAATCGAAGGTCTTGAAGAGTACTTTCAGAATCTTTGATCCATACACCTGCAGAATCAAAGGTTATTTTTTTATAATTTTTATTAAATTTGAATTATTTTGATTTAAATTATGAATTTTTGTTAGAGAGATTGTTTGTATGATTTGATGATTGCATGTTATAGAACTTGTCTTCCTGATCATTTTGGTATATCATATGCTTGATTTGGAGTACAATAACATGTGTAAATTAAGGTCTGTTCGAATTTAGAATATTAGGGTTTGAATGTTTTGAATATTTTCAATTCGAATTTGGGGATTTTGTTTTCTGCTGATTATGGATTGATTGTGGATACGTTGTTAGATTGTCTGTATTATTAGCTTCATTTTCTTATATATAGCTTTGAGTTTGGTTTAGAATTGGTGATTTTAGGAGTTTCGCCGGATTGTTCGAAGCCAAGGCCGGAGTTGAGGTTGCTTTCGTCGGAATCGACGATTTCGTTAGTATTTACAGTGATTGTCGAGTGATGTGTGTTGTTGATGACGTGTAGAACGAAACACAGCTGAAAAATCCATTCGAATAGGGCGATTTGGGGGTGAACAAGGCTCGTCGGATTTCGGCGAACTCGCCGGTTTCTGGGTTAACCCCAGATTCCAGTCACCTTCGACCCGGATCCGACTGGGTTATTGGCAACCTGTTTTATCAGCCATGTAACACGGTTTTGATCCTTCTCAACCCAATGTTCTATTTTAAAAAGTGTTTCTGGATTTCCTTTATAAAAATAATTCAGAAATTCATTATTTAAATTCTAAAATTCATTTTAAATTTCAAAAATCATTATTTTAATTCTAAAAATTATTTTTAGTTTAAAAATAAATCTAAATTAATTAATTAATTAATTTTAGTTAATAATTAATTATTTAATTGGTCAATTAATTTAAATATTAATTGATTAATTAAATTAATTAGTTATCAATAAATTTTAATTAATTATTTAATTAGATTTAATTATTTCTTTTGATTTAAAAACTCCGAAAAATAGTTTCGAGCTTTAAAATATTATTTTAAATTATTTTTAAGGCTCGCTAATTATTATAAAACTATTTTAAAGTCAGATTCGGGTATTCGAACCCTATTATTTAACTATAAAATGATTCGGAGTCCCGTTTTAATTCCGAAAAATGTTCAAAAATTCGTATTAAATACCTGGAAAACCATTTTGACCCCGAATCTTCTTTGAGAAATTATTTAAATTAAATATCTTGCGTGCTATGTGCTACGTGCTATCTGATTGATGCGTTACATTCTTATATGTTTATTGTTGGACTGTTTTAGCCATAACTTTCAATCCGTAAATCGGATTTGGGTAAAACAAAGGGTAAATAAAACCTTATGATGTCTATATGACGATTAGAATAATATGAGATGAATATTGATAGATACTATGATATCTAGAAGAGTAAGCGAGGCATAGAAAAAGGAAGCATGTGATCGAAAATTGAATCGACGCGTAGAAAATAAAGCAAGTGTTAGTGCATAAAAGTGAGGCATAGGAAATGTAGACAAGTGGTTGTTGAGTAGAATCAATATACGAATACAAGTGAAGTTGGAATCAATTGAGATAAGGCAAGTCTTTTTGAACCTCTCTCGAGATATATTACAAATATTTCTAAATTCTCTCTTGACATATTGTAAATATTCAAAATAGCTATGTTTTATACTGTGAGTACTTTGAATCATTCAGCCTTGAACCCTAATCACATCATCTGATCTTTGAGCCGTAAACCTTATTCCTTGTAAACCATCCCTTGTTGATTTCCAGATACTAAACCACACAAATATGATACTACTCTACAAATATATAACCACCAAACACTGGAACAGAACCGTTTGAACATACATAAAATTTTATACCCCAACCTTACTTTATAACATCAAAAGAACTAAACCTTGAAAAATTATTGTTCATCTAATACTTGATTCTCCTACAGGCTAGAGGCCATTCCTTATACATACCATGATATACCCTTGTGATACTCATGAATTGCATCATGCTTTTATACAAATGGTTATCATTGTTGATTATGATCTTTTTTTTATTGAGGTATATTGTTTATCAAATGGAACTACTTTAGAATTGGATAGTTTTCTTTTTGTGGACCAGATTCGTGGTCAGACCAGATTTGTGGTCGAATTAGGCCAATATGTGCCTTGGATCCAGTTTATAGAGCAGAGCCGTGTGCCTTGCTTAGGGTTAGTGCGTGACTGATCAGCAGCCTAACCTTGATTTTAAAATTTAAAATGAATATCCAATTCTAATAATTGTTTAACAAGAAACTTGATTCCTCTGAATCATTCCATTTGAACATTGTTTAACCTCAGTTATCATTGCTATGACTTGCTGAACTAGTTAGCTCCCTCTTGCGTATCTTTTTATGTATTCTACAGTTAAAGATGATATGGTTGATAGTAAGGTTTCCCCAGTCCAGTGTACGCGCTAGGACTCCAGATTGAGTTGGATCGAGCTAGCAGAAGCTTTATATGTTAATGAATTAGCAAGATTGTAAGAATAATTTCATTATCAGTTGTAAGTTAAATTAGTTGGGATTTGGTACGTTGTAATCAAAGGTAAGGATATGGCTTGTTTTCATACTTTAACCTATTGTGATCTGTGGTTGTGTAAAGCAGGGTCATTGTAAATAATATCCCATATACAGGTTTATATATTGTGTATATATCGTGGACCCTAAACTTCTGACCCGGGTTTGGAGGGCGCCACATGTTGTTATCAGAGCTACAGGTTATAAGTCACTGAAACTAGCCTAGATTGTCGGGATTGGGTAGAGGGTTAAGATTAGGAATAGGAAATAGAAAGATAAGACGTCGTGAGGTTGAGTGCGACTGTATAGTAGGTTTTCGGTATGATTCGTGTTGCGATTCGAGATTCTTAGCTTGTGATGTGATTTTCAGATAACAGCAATGGCAGATCCTGTTTTCCCTGTATCATCTGATCATTTGGAGCCTTTCGTTCGAGGATCGTCATCTTATCCCATATTTGAATTGCACTTTATTCTTCCACCACTATTAATTGCATTACCTCCTGTTATAACAGTTGCACCCCTTTAAGCTATTCTACGCTATTCTACCACCTCCTGATGTGAGACCATCTATTTAAGAACCTCTATCTGTTTATTTTATTCTATCGGACACTCCGCTATGAGTGTACCATTTCAGTTCATCCCACACCTTATTTAATACCATCAGTTTAAGACATGTGTTATGGAATAACATCACCTACGAGGATAAATTCGAGAGCTACAACATATTGTGAATACCGAGGTACTGAGGAAGGTAAGAATGAGTTTAGAAAGAAGATTCATGTATTTCGAAGGATAGCCGCTACCAGATTAAATGGAGCCACTAGTGAATAAACTACCCATGATTAGCTTGTGGAATGGACTAGATGAGTTTTGAAGGAGTTAGAGAAGAGTATAGATCTGGAATTTTCTTGGAATTAGATGGTGGTGTTATGATAAATGTAGTGGGTATAGTAGTGATGTTGTGTGATATCAGTAGACGGTGTTCTAGGAAATAGACATGTTGACTGTTGGATAAACATGTTCTACTTAATGATAGCAAAAGAGATTATGGGAGTATCATCAATATGGAAGCTTTGAAGTGAAGTTACAAATAAGATAATACGCAATGACAACCGGAGTTTTCATTGATTAAGAAAAACAAATGGACCCAATAAAGGAGAGAAGATTAATTGAAGTGAATGGACCTTTATGTGATCGTTTCTTTAACTTGGTAACTTGTTATGGGTAGGAAGGACAACAACCAACTCATATAGTAAGGACAACTAGATGTGCGATTTTCAAAATTTTTAAACAAATTCTCGAAAGAGATTTTCTTAACAAATTTTCAAAGGCTCTTTTTAATAAAAAAAATTTAAACATTGGTTGTCAAGTTAATACTTGAGTTTCTTGTTTGTTAAAAGACCCGGATTACCTGGAAGGATACTTGTTTCAGACTTAGTATTGTTAATTCAGAGAACAAAGTAACCCGCGATTATGAAGAAGTTAATTATTCTTAACAGAAAGGTGCAAATATTGTTGGATAAGATTAACAACAGAATCAGCGTACGGAGCAACTATTCATCCAATTACTAGGACTATCGGAGTTCAAGGAATTCATTGATTTTAACAGAAGCCTGAGTATTACTGCAGAAGATTGGGAAGATTTCCGGACTTTTCTAAAAGAAGAACATTATCAATAAAGGAATCGATATGATGAATGAGAGTGGTTATTTTAAGTTGCATAGATGAAACTTGAAGTTATCTGGTAAGAGCGCAATCATGATCGAATTGCTAAAGTATTATATGTGCATGTATGATGCTAAAGACGCAAGACTTAACCTATCATGGTGCTTAATTTATGAAGGCATTTCAGCGGACATTCTGAAGTTATTAAATGAATTGAAAAGGATTTATTGATAGAATAAGCTCAGAAGATGTACATAAGTAAAGTGTGGATGGTGACCAATGGTATCATTCTTTTCTCCAATATTGTAGCATATATTCCTTTTTGATTCCTAAATATGTATGAACTTCTTTCCTTAATAAATTCTTTGCGGTAATAAGAAAAAGAAGAATATTGCCATCATTTCAAATTTAATTTTTCCTCTCAGATTTTGTTTTCTGATTGGGACAAGCAGTGTTATGGTGAGACGCTTTGTCGGAATGATGAAGAGTCGGGTGGGACGCCACCTAATCGTATGTTGTATGCCATATGGTATGAAAGATTGGCCATCTTAAGTACCAATGTGGTTGTCTCATTCATATCCAAATCATTACTTCTTCTTCCTTTTCAACTCTAAGTTTATTGAATTACGGATCCTCCTAGTTGTTTTAATGCACTGTTATTCTTTATGAAAGTTTTTCAAACAAAAATCAACATATCATGAATCAAGCGGGCAAAGTTCCAGCTACCTCTCACGCATGTAAAGAAAACAAGGGCATATGGCGAGGATTTCAAATCACCGGCCCCAGTCAGGGATGCACTAAGAATCAAGGGAATCTACTCCAACAAGGAATACGTCTCCAAGGACGAGAGTTTACGATTTGTCTGTGAAATATTTTATTCAGAATACGGACGTGATGACGTGAATGATTATTGTGAATACCTTATGCGTTAAAATATTAAAAGATGTGGGAGCAACTTGATTGTTTATTTCTCAAGGTTTTGTTGATGAGATGAATTACCCTGTTGAATTGTTAAATAAGTGAGTACCCATAGTGGAATTTAGATTTCTGGTAATAAGTTATGTGGATTTGATATCATTTAGGATAGGAGAATATGACATTATTCTAGGAAATGGATTAATTATTTAAGCATGATACCCAGATAGACCGTCGTGATGAAAAGATAATTCTGAAGACACTAACTGAGAATATGATGAGGTATAGAGGAGGAATGAAGGTAAAGAATTTGTTAACGATGATTACGGTGATCAAGATGTAAGCATTATGGTGATTATGTGATAAATAAAAGTCAAAAGCAAACAAAATTTGAAGATTTTATAGTAATTAAGGAGTTTTAAGTTATGTTTCCAGATGAGTTACCAACATTTCCTCCAGATAGAGAAATGAAGTTCGCGATTGACTTAGCACCTGAGGCGATGCCAGTGTCCAAGGTCTCACACAAAATAGCACCAGTTAAAATGAGGGAGTTAGCAAAGCAAATGCAAGAGATGTTAGTAGAAGGAGCGATCAGATCTAGTGTACCCTATAAGGTCCACCGGTATTATTTGTTAATAAGAAAGATGAAAATATGAGATTATGTGTCGACTAGCAAAAGCTCAACAAGTTTACTATCAAGAGCAAGTATTTGTTACCTCGAACTAATGATTTGTTTGATCAGATGGAAGAAGCAGAGTATTTTCTAAGATTGGTTTAATATTTGGGTATTACCAATTGAAGATCGAACCTATGGGCATATCAAAGATAATTTTCAGAACCAAGTACTATTGTTATAGAATTCTAGTAATGTCATTTGTATTAACCAATATACTAGTAATATTTAAACTTGACAAAAAGAATTTTTAAAGGATATCTGGATAAGTTCTATTTGTATTACCTGAAATCAATCGAGGATTATGCAAAGTATTTAATGGTAATTGGGGAGTCTGAGAAGAAAGAAGTTGTATGAAAAGTTTGCAAGGTGAACGCTGTGATGGTAGGAAGTAAAATTCTTAGCATAAATAATCAGTGGGGAGGAGACCAAAGAGCATACAGCAGGGATTAAAGTTATTATTAATGAAGAAAGACCAAAAGTACCAACAAAAGTAAGAAGTTTTATTGGCCGGTTATTATCGGAAGTTTGTTCTAGATTTTTTGAAGGTTGCAACACTTGTAACGAAGCTTACTAGAAAAAGCAAGAAGTTTATATGAAATGGGGAAGTGTGAAGAAAGTTTTGCGGAGTTAAAGGAGAGCATGGTCACAACACATGTTTTATCACTTTGAGAGATCAAGGAGATTTTGTAGTCTATAGTGATATTTCTTTTTGTAGTCTATAGTGATATTTCTCATAAGGAAATAGGATGCGTGTTGATGCAACATAATAAAGTTATTGTATATGCATCTAGACAACCGAAACCTTATAAGCAGAAGTATCCTACTCATAACTTGGAACTAGTAGTAATAATATTCGTTTTGAAAGATTGGAAAACATTATATGTATGGAGAAATGTATGAGATATATGCGGACCATAAGAATTTGAAGTATGTATTCGCGAGGAAAAGCAAATGTAGTGACAAGCGATAAGCAAAAAGGAGAAAGTAAACATAGAGACTGCACCGAAAGAAGTACCTATGGAATTTCAGAAGTTGGAGTTGGAAGTTAGATTTATAATCCAAAGGAAGCAATGATGAATAGTATGACCTTTCAGTCAGAATTGTTAAGAGAAGATAAAGAGATGTCACGAGGAGATAATGGATCAGGATGTTAAAAGTTTAATGAGAGGAAATTTATGCACTTAAAAGAATGATCACGGTATCCTAAGATTTTCTTTCAGAACTTGGATGCTACGAGTGGCAGAATTAAGGAATGAGATCCTAAAGGGAATTTACAATCCTACGTATTTAATTTGTATAAGAACTGCCAAAATATATAGAAGTTTAAATAAGAATATTGATAGTCGGATATGAAAAGGAAATTTCAAAACGGATCAAGAGGTGTTAGGCATATCAAATAAGTAAGGCAAGTGTCAGAGGCCTAGTGGATTATTGTAACCATTAGAAATACAAAATAAAAATAGGAGTATATTACTCTGGATTTTATAGTCAGATTACCAAGAACGAAAGTAAACCATGATGTTAATTGAGTTATGGTGAACAAGTTGGCTAAATCAGCTCATTTCTTTCCCATTAATGAAAGATATTCACTGGATAAGTTGGTTCATATATATTTGAAGGAAATAGTAGTTTGTCGTGGGGTCCCTGTATCTATTGTATCAAATCAAAATCCACGATTCAATTCAAGATTTTTCAAAAGTTTTCAAGAATGTTAGGCACCAAGTCAAATATGAGTATAGCTTATCGTCCGCAGACTGACGGCCAAGAGCGAAAAAAAATGATCCAAATAATTGAAGACATGTTACGTGTTTGTGTCATTGATTTCAAAGGAAATTGAGACAAACATTTGCCTTTAGTGGAATTCTCTTACAATAAATGTTATCATACCGGTATCGGAATGCCTCCCTACGAAGCTCTTTATGAACGCAAATGTCGATCACCGGTATATAGAGATAAAGTCGGTGAACGTGAAATACTTGGACTAGAATTGCTACAACAGATAAATGAATCTGTCGAGATTATTTAGAAAAGGTTAAGTGCCATGCATGATTATTAAAGGAAATGTGTAGATCAAGCTAGAAAGAGTATGAAATATGAAGAAGGAGATCTAATATTGTTAACAGTGTTACAGTGAAAATGGATCATCCAAGATCAGAAAAGAAAAGAAAGTTGAGTCTGAGATACGATGGACCTTTTGAAATTTTAAAATGTGTCGGTAAAATAGCATATGAATTAGCATTACCTCGCATGGGTAGCATATTTATAATGTTTCTATGTGGCAATGTTAGAAAAGTATAATATAGAATTCTAGACATGCGATAGAATCTGAGCCGATAAAACTTCAGGCGGAATTGTCCTATGTTGAGAATCCAATAGCGAGTATAGAAAAGAAAGAGAAAGTGTTAAGAAAGAAAGTTATGAAGTTAATAAGATTATTGTGGAAACCCAAGGGTTGAAAGTATAACCTAAAGTTCAGAAAATGATATACTTGAAATAGTGCCCTGAGTTATTGCTTAAGTGATTCTGAGGACAGAATCCTTTTAAGGGGGGGATGTAATATCCGGGATATGACGTGTAATTATTTTTGTTAATAAATAAATATTATGTGATTATTATATTAATTTTTGGTGAATTATCTGTAAAGTGGTATATGTGTTTGGATATGTAAATATGATATAATTTGAGTATTTTAATTTTTATAAGTCCAAAATAAAGTATAGATAATTGTCATATTTTTCTATTAATTTTTATGTCATTTTATGATTTTATAAAAGATTTATGGATTTAATAAATTATTTTTCCGAGTATTCATAAACTATTTTGTATAATCGGGAACCAACCGACTTCAACCATTTTTATGTTTTTATAACCCGAAACTCTTCCGAGAACTCCTTCCTAACCTAATTGCAATATTCCGTAATTATAAATAGCCCTTACCGTATTTTATTTGGTACAGTAAATCATTTGTAGTCAGTTAAATATATAATTTTCAGAGAAAATACAATATATTTGTAGTGTTCTTCATAATCAAACCTAGATTTGAAGGCGTTAGCGATATCCGATTCTAGAGTTCAAGTAACTGAATCGAAGGTCTTGAAGAGTACTTTCAGAATCTGTGATCCATACACCTGCAGAATCAAAGGTTATTTTTTTATAATTTTTATTAAATTTGAATTATTTTGATTTAAATTATGAATTTTTGTTCGAGAGATTATTTGTATGATTTGATGATTTCATGTTGTAGAACTTGTCTTCCTGATCATTTTGGTATATCATATGCTTGATTTGGAGTACAATAACATGTGTAAATTAAGGTCTGTTAGAATTTAGAATATTAGGGTTTGAATGTTTTGAATATTTTCAATTCGAATTTGGGGATTTTGTTTTCTGCTGATTATGGATTGATTGTGGATACGCTGTTAGATTGTCTGTATTCTTAGCTTCATTTTCTTATATATAGCTTTGAGTTTGGTTTAGAATTGGTAATTTTCGGAGTTTCGCCGGATTGTTCGAAGCCAAGGCCGGAGTTGAGGTTGCTTTCATCGGAATCGACGATTTCATTAGTATTTACAGTGATTGTCAAGTGCTCTGTGTTGTTGATGACGTGTAGAACGAAACACAGCTGGAAAAATCCAGACGAATAGGGGGATTTGGGGGTGAACAAGGCTCGTTGGATTCCGGCGAACTCGCCGGTTTCTGGGTTAACCCCAGATTCCGGTCACCTTCGACCCGGCTACGACTGGGTTCTTGGCAACCCGTTTTATCAGTCATGTAACCCGGTTTTGAACCTTATCAACCCAATGTTCTATTTTAAAAAGTGTTTCTGGATTTCCTTTATAAAAATAATTCAGAAATTCATTATTTAAATTCTAAAATTCATTTTAAATTCCAAAAATCATTATTTTAATT
Source organism: Apium graveolens (assembly GCF_009905375.1). Classification (NCBI taxonomy): domain Eukaryota; kingdom Viridiplantae; phylum Streptophyta; class Magnoliopsida; order Apiales; family Apiaceae; genus Apium; species Apium graveolens. The sequence continues at coordinate 257,950,921 of NC_133655.1, read as the reverse complement.
CTAAAAATTATTTTTAGTTCAAAAATAAATCTAAATTATATATTTAATTAATTTTAGTTAATAATTAATTATTTAGTTGGTCAATTAATTTAAATATTAATTGATTAATTAAATTAATTAGTTATCAATTAATTTTAATTAACAATTTAATTGGATTTAATTATTTCTTTTGATTTAAAAACTCCAAAAAAATAGTTTTGAGCTTTAAAATATTATTTTAAATTATTTTCAAGGCTCGATAATTATTATAAAATTATTTTAAATTCAGATTCGGGTATTCGAACCCTATTATTTAATTATAAAATAATTCGGAGTCCCGTTTTAATTTTGAAAAATGTTCAAAAATTTGTATTAAATACCTGGAAAACTATTTTGACCCCGAATCTTCTTTGAAAAATTATTTAAATTAAATATCTTGCATGCTATGTGCTACGTGCTATCTGATTGATGCATTATATTCCTATGTGTTTATTGTTGGACTGTTTTAGCCATAACTTTCAATCCGTAAATCGGATTTGGGTAAAACGAAGGGTAGATAAAATCTTATGATGTCTATATGAAGATTATAATAATATGAGATGAATATTGATAGATATTATGATACCTAACAGAGTAAGCGAGGCGTAGAAAAAGGAAGCAGGTGATCGAAAATTGAATCGACGCGTAGAAAATAAAATAAGTGATCAGTGCATAAAAGTGAAGCATAGGAAAAGTAGATAAGTGGTTGTTGAGTAAAATCAGTAGACGAGTACAAGTGAAGTTGGAATTAATTGAGATAAGGCAAGTCCTTTTGAACCTTTCTCGAGATATATTGCAAATATTTCTAAATTCTCTCGTGATATATTGTTAATATTCAAAATAGCTCTGTTTTATATTATGAGTACTTTGAATCATTCAGCCTTGAACCGGATCACATCATCTGATCTTTGAGACGTAAACCTTATTCCTTGTAAACTATCCCTTGTTGATTTCCAGATACTAAACCACACAAATATGATACTACTCTACAAATATATAACCACCAAACACTGGAACAGAACCGTTTGAACATACAGAAACTTTTATACCCCAACCCTTTGTAACATCAAAAGAACTAAACCTTGAAAAATCATTGTTCATCTAATACCTGATTCTCCTACAGGCTGGAGGCCATTCCTTATACATACCATGATATACCCTCGTGATACTCATGAATTGCATCATGCTTTTATACAAATGTTTATCATTGTTGATTATGATCTTGTTTTATTGAGTTATATTGGTTATCATATGGAACTGCTTTAGAATTGGATAGTTTTCTTTATGTGGACCAGATTCGTGGTCAGACCAGATTCGTGGTCGAATTAGGCCAATGTGTGCCTTGAATCCAGTTTATAGAGCAGAGCCGTGTGCCTTGCTCGGGGTTAGTGCGTGACTGATCAGCAGCCTAACCTTGATTTTAAAATTTAAAATAAGTATCCAATTCTAATAATTATTTAACAAGAAAGTTGATTTCTCTGAATCATTCCATTTGAACATTTTTTAACCTCAGTTATCATTGATATGACTTGCTGAGCTAGTTAGCTCACTCTTGCATATCTTTTTTATGTATTCTACAGTTAAAGAGGATATGGTTGATAGTGAGGTTTCCCCAGTCCAGTGTACGCGCTAGGACTCCAGATTGAGTTGGATCGAGTTAGCAAGATTGTAAGAATAATTTCATTATCAGTTGTAAGTTAAATTAGTTGCGATTTGCTACATTGTAATAAAAGGTAAGGATGTGGCTTGTTTTCATACTTTAACCTATTGTGATCCATGGTTGTGTAAAGCAGAGTCATTGTAAATAATATCCCATATACATGTTTATATATTGTGTATGTGTCGTGGACCCCTAACTTCTGACCCGGGTTTGGAGGGCGCCACTTTACTTCTCCGTGAGCCTCTTTACTTCTCATGTGGACCCTGTAGCACTGGTCACCGATTTTGGGCTCTTAGCAGTGCTGTTTGAATATGGTGATCCTGGCCCCCAATATAGTGACCCAATTGGGCTAACAGGACCCAAGGAGTACGGGGGAATGTTGAAGGACCCTTTTCTATATACTGAATATGCCCCATTACAAAATGAATTTTCCCCACCTCTTCACGGACTAATCACTTGGTTTTTCTCCTCCACCCTCACTACAAGCTCCTTGGCTTGTTCCAGACTTACAGGATGCAACATAAGCACCTCCACCTTAATCTCCTCCCTTATCCCATTTATAAACTGCCCTAGCAACACATCTTTAGAAAGACCCTCCAAGGGTGCTGCAGTTTTAATAAATACTCGTTTATATTCCTTCACTATCTTGGTTTGCATTGTAGCCAACCATTGCTCATAAAGCGATCCTCCACTCATGGATCTAAACTGTCTCAGAACAAACATACGCAAATCCGCTCACCTTCGAATGGGGTGACATTTATTCTCCCTTTGATACCACCTTAAGGCCTCCACATCCATTGCTACTGCGGCTTCTTCCAACATCTCCTCTTCCGACAGATGGTAGAAATTAAAATAACGCTCTACTCACAGCACCCACCCATCAGGATATGTTCCGTCAAATATAGGCATATCCAACTTACGGTACCTCTAATTTCTAGTACCTACCCCTGTACCACCTCCAATAGCACTACCACCCTCCATCGATCTACCTCCTTCAAACCCTAAATCATACCCTGCATACATCTATGGGCATGGGCCCGTCGGTGTTGAAACCATCTGGCTAATTACTTGCGATGTACTTCCTCCCATCTTCTCGCCCTGACCCACCTTCTTTCCATCCAAGGTGGTTCGCATCCCAATAATTAGAAACATATCTCCAGTTCGAGAAAGCTAATTATGAGATAAGGAATAGTCAGAGTTAATTAGAAGTAAAAGTGTGTGATTAGTAATGATTTAAGTAAGGCTAAGAAAATAGCTGTCAATGGATTTTGATAAGTCTATTAGTAAGAATTCAAATATTTATCAATACAAAGCCTTCATTCCACTGTTAACTCCAGAGATGGCTTATCTAATAATGAACAGATTAGTATTATCAGGAAATAGAGATCCCTTATGTTTAAAAGAGATAATAAATGATGAGACTGGAGAACTAATTAAGAAAAGAAGTGGAATCAAAAGGATGATAAAAAATTTATAAATGGTCCAGGATATTAGTAAGTTGTGAACATCAATTGTGCCAGAATTGATGTAAGAATGAAGTGAAATACCGATAATTGGAGATAGGAATTTCACTCTGAGAATGCGATTAAATAGGGAAGGTTAAATGAAGTTATTGGTAGGCATGGCATAAGAATAAAAATGAAAAGACATGTAAGCAATTGTCATATCTACTGAAGAACCAAAACCCGTATCAAAGGGTGAACATGATATTGTAAAGATTTCAAAATGAGTATAGTTCATTAAGGGGTGATATAGAAGAATCACTTAAAAACCAGAGATGAAGAAAATGTTAATTGAATTACTAGGGATAGGTTAACCAAACCTACTTATTCTCTTATTAATAAATATTTTAACTGAGAAGAAAGTTCAATATTGCTTGAAGGAGATGGTGGTGTGTTATCAGATTTAAGTATAAATTGTAATTAATCGATATTATAATTTCATTAATATGTTGGCAGAAGTATGGAAAATGCTATGAACCGTGCTGAACTGAAATAAGATATACCATTCATGAATAGATAGGTACAAATAAGGCAGAAGTATGAGATAGGGTTGGGTTAAATCGTGACAACTCGGGAAATTCATGTTACTCCGAGAATAGGATACAAGACATAAAGGTAGAAGATGACTTTTGATAATGTGATGTGAAGAAAATAATGATCGTTATATGTGGCGGAACGACAGAGAAAAGTATTACAATAGATTTTATGTCGGGACCCCCCCTAAAATTAAATAAATGATAATATGAGTTAAAGTATATGGAGAATGTATCTGAATTAGTATATCTTCTTCTAAATAGTAAAATATTTTTGCTCAAAGAATAAATTCGATTGTAATTCCAAGAAATTGAGGTATAATAATAAGTTGTGAGTTAAATGAACCCGTTGAGATTCTCTCCTTAATTCTAAATTTTGGAGATGATTTAAGACATTTAGAAACCGAAGACGCCATGAGCTCAGTATATCATGCGCAGATGGATGAAAAGTACAGGAGATCGATTAAAGGTTCTCGAATATGATTGAAAACGATCACATGCCAGGCTAATCGAACAAAAGGAGACATGGAAAATAAGTAGAACAGCCAGTGAAAGTGGGAAACATTCATGAGCACGAATTATTAAAATTAGAAAGAAAATAAGATTAGTGTAAATTAAGTTAGTCATTTGAGACAGTAAGATAGGTAGAAAAATTATGAATGAGTTGGCTTTGTGGCCACAAGTATAATTGTTTGTAAGACGATTATATGTGTATAACCAGGAAGAGTAATTTAGCTCCGTATGTATGAAACAGAGACTTGAGTCAGGTTGCAGGAGCAACTGATAGATTTTGATGTCGGAAAAAGACTGTTGAGTAATGATTAAAGTGAGGAGTTAAGCTTATGAAAAAGTTGTCCGGGTAAAAGATTAACCTGAGAAATTATAAGTGAGATACTTGAAAAGTATCATTATCTGTTTCTTAGTATGATTCTGAGGACAAAATTCTTTTTATGGGGAAAGAATGTAATATCCGGGATATATTGTGTGATTATTTTTATCAATAAATAATTATTATGTGATTATTACGTGAATTTTAGTGAATTATCTGATGACTAATATTGATATTTGGGTGTTTATATATGATAAAATTAGGATATTTTAAATTTTAAGTATCCAGAATAAAATATAGATAATTTTGATATTTTTCTTGTAATTGTTGGATTGTTATATGATTTTATAAGGATTTATAGAAGTGGTAATTATTATTTTTAAATAATTATAAAACTATTTTATTAAATTGGAAATCGTCCAACTTCAACCATGTTTTGCATTTTTGCGTTTTTAGAACCCGAAACTCTTCGGAAAACTCCTTTCTAACCTAATCTGATAATTCTGAACACTTTCCGTGTTTTGACTTTTTCGATCCGGGGTACAGTTTGACCCATACAGTCCCGACATAAAATTTTTGATACGTTAATCATTTTATAGATCGATAAAACCCGTAATCTCGAACGACGTGACCTTATTGCTTTATTTTATGTATAAAGTATTTTATAAGAAGCTCGGTTTTGGTAATTACCCAAATCTGGTATCAAATTGTATCGTTTTTATAGTTAGTTAGCGGCTAAGTAATCTATTTCGGATCCGATATATTTGTGTAATTATGAAATTATCAAATAAATAAAATATGTTATGGTTATGTAAGCTGTGTGTTGCCATATTATTAATTGTGTTTGATTGGTTGGGTACGAAGATTATTTGTATAATTAATTATTGAGCTGTATGGTTTGTTTTTGCTTTTATAGTGATATTATTGAAAATTAATTTTCATAAATATTGAAAATTGTCTCTAAAATTATTTTATGGTTTTATAATTTCAATAATTATTTTTGGGAGTTTATAAAATTTAGAAAACAATATTTTATCAATTATTTATTTCAAAATAATTTTCCAAAGATATTAAAGTGTAAATTCAATATTAAATTCAGAAATTCTTTAAAAATTATGAAACTCATATTTTATTAAGTTTGGAATATTTTGAGAATTTTAAAATTATTCCGGTAATTTTCTAACTTTTATTCAACCGCACGTTTGTTCGATAAATCGTTAAATGCGGGTCTGATGCGTAATTTTAAAATGTTTTAAAATTATGATAATTTTATTTTATTAATTTTTAAATACTTGGGAGATTTTATGATTTATTTGGAATTATTTTGAATTTTTTTTGTCTGTGAAATATGACGTTAAGTCGCAAATAACGAAATAAAAATTAGGCTTCCAAGACGGGGAGACACGTGGCGAGAATTCACGAAATAAACAGAAACTTGTCAAATATTGATTGCAGAAGAATAAAAACAAAAAGAAAAAAAAATGAGACGCAACACCTTGTGTGTGTCTCTTTCTCTCTCTCGCGTGCATATAATCTCTCTGTCTCTCATCTCTCCTCTCTGACGACCTAAATCTCTCAATATCTCTCTCTCGATCGTCTCCTCTCTCCCTTTCAATTCACTCACTCTCTATATTTTCTTTTCTTTTTAACTTCTTTTTCCCATTTTCTTTCCCCCGGCTGCCCCTGTTTTCCGGCTACCATCGCCGTTTGTCTGGCTTCCCATCGTTCCTGTTGGTCGTATATATATATATATATATATATATATATATATATATATATACACATATATATATGATGTGTTATGTGTGTGTGGTCACTGTGTGTGTTGTGTGCCTGTTTCTGCCGTATTTTTCCGGCTTGTTATTTTACGGGTGTCGCCGAGCTTTTTCTGGTGAGGCGGCCGAAGTTGTGTGCTTGTACTTTGTTGCCTGTACTTGGTTTCCGTGCTTATTGCTTGATTCGAATTAGTTCGGGTCGATTTCTGATTATTGGTCCATAATTTATTTACTCGATTTAATTATGATATTTATTCGAATTTATTGAGGAATTCGAATGAATTTTTAATGATTATTCAAATATTTGTTATTACGGGTATTTGAGAATTAAACGGTGAAACTCGTGATTAGGTATCCGAAACGGATACCTCCGGGTTTTACCGCCGTCAGCGATGAATTTCGATGGGCTGACGGTGGATAATAATGATTAATTTTGAGTCCTATATTATAAATAAATAAAGTTAGTTATAATATTAATTTCTCGGAGCGAAAATTTGTTATATTATATCGAAATTGGATAGATAAATTGGACTGAGAATTGCGATTGTTGTGTTGATGACGTCGATTATTTTTCGACGGGTAGACTAATAAGTAGAGGAAACACTGCCCGTTCATAACCTATAATTATCGAAAACATCGAAGGAGAATATATAACTATATTACACGAAACCAAATTACGTGTCATGACTATTTTATAAATAATCGATCACCCTATTTTTCAAAACGACGGGTATAAGTATTTTCTGAAACTAAGTACCGAAACGCATTTCGAAGATGTGAACCTTGATTGTTATGTGTATTTTAAATAATACATATAAATACGAGTCGGGTTATGAAACCGTATGGGTAGAAGTGATAGTGATATTATGTTAAGCTTAAACGATTATCTGAATTAGGGTATTTCGACCCTGTAGGTCCTAGTCGGAAGCCCCGAGGATTGACATCGGACTAAGAATGGCCTAGTGGTTAGTCGTCGAGCTCAACAAAGTTCCAATCGAAGAACCTGAGCGTTGGAATTGTATTCAGGATAGGTTAGTGGTTAGACGATAAAGCCGAACATCCAAGTCGGTCCGAAGCCAACCAATAATAGTGGTTAAAGCTTATCAAGACAAGTATTCCTGAACTTTCTCGTTACATACTACAACTATTTCTTTCCTATTCTAAGTTCAGAATAGTTAACCATTTTATAATTCGCTGCAATTACTCTTAATTATGCAAGTCCCTTTCATTATTGTTGTTCCTTTATTATCGATTGATCTCTTGAGCAAATACCTAGGGTTATTTGCGAACCCTGAATCGGGATGTTTCAAAATCAAAATGATTTGATATCAAAACACTCTACGGGCTGGATGGTTACTATGAGGACCAGTAATGAGCTGGACCCTATGGGCCGGGGATGGACCGGACCCTTGGGCCATAGTGCCTGGGTACCCGAATGAATCTATACAAGTAGGTATAGATCTATATTATATCCTGACTGATCAGTAGGGTATGAGTGTGAACGTTAAACTAGTGTTCAGTCTAATTCATTGTTGATCGCCATTAATGGCATTCTCTCTCGACAGGTTTTATGATTACAAAACCGGACAAAGCCCTGATTTAGGAGATGAATATGGGAATTGCTCATCACTGTTGGTTTATAATTAAGGGCTAGTAACGGCCAAAGTTTATTTGCTCAACTACTTAAAATAAATAGAAATGTTTATAAATTATTTAAAAAATTTGTCCGGAAAATATTCCTTTGATATGGATACTTGGAAATCAGTTATGTACTACTTGATGGGCATTTTTGGCTCACTCTTGCTTAGTAAATTCTTATTTATTTCAAAAACAAATGAGGATAAAAGTGAATAGCTTTTAATAGACCACAGAAGTTAGAAAGATCTTCGCTGCAAGAGGATGAAGATGTTAGAAAATAAGACAAGGGAATTAGTACCAAGGTATTTAAACTTGTATTTCAGTTGTTGTAAATTTTAGAAGGTTAGATTCTTGTTTCATACCATAATCTATAAACGATCTGGAATTAAGGGGTTATTGTATATCATTTTATATTATGTAAAGATTGTTCAGTGACACCAAATCTTGACCCCAGATTTGGGTTGTTACAGATGATGCCAAAAAGGGGGAGAAAATTGTTAAATCTAAATGCAAACAGCTACATTGACAGGTACTAATGATGAAAATTCTGATGGAGGTAATAAGGGAACAGAAGGAAATTACAAAAGGAAGCAAGATGAAAGAAGAGTTAAGAGTTGAAGAATTGACTGTGACTACTAAAATGCAAAAATCTTCACGTCACAACTGTTGCTGATGAAGACCAAGGTATTCTGGAGAAAGAAGTTGGTGCTGAAGCGGATCAATATCTTCAAACTCTAAAAGAAAATTTAATTGAAGCAAAAATCATTCAAGTTGGTTTAAGATGAAGATTTCTGAAAGCATTATGAGCTGAGAAAGTGAAGTTAACCTCTGACATTTCTCAAGTTAAAGAAGCAGTTCACGATGAAGAGTTAAAGTCTGATTTTCACTGAAGCAACATTGAATGCATACTTGGTTCCTGAATTTAGATAGTTTTGGCATCATCAATTGAAACTTGTCCATAATTCCATAATGAACAAGTATGGGGAGATTGTTAGGAGCAATTGATGATATCAAACAGAAACTATTAGAAGCATCTACATATGGTAATTACTAGTATCGACAGATGATGGTGATAAGTATCGACGGATGATTACAAGCATCAACGGATGATGATGACATCGACGAATGTTGGTATTCAATGGATAATGGTATTAACGGATGATGGTGTTAACGAATGATGAAATCAGTATTTGTCACATCAGTTGATCTTTAAAGAGAAAAAGGAAATAGGAATATCAAGTCGGTGGAGGAATTTATCTCAGAAGCAACTGTATACATGGTAATATTTTATGAATATTGAAGTGTGTAAACATATGTTATTTGTTATAGGGATTTGGATTTTAGTGGTGCATGTGGGGTTCGGTGGTCAGAAAGAACAAAGTATTTGGTCACTATTGTAGATGGAGGACATGAAATTGTTGTTGACTTGGATGCTAGGAATTGTGCTTGTAGAAAATGGGATTTAACTGGCCTAACATGCTACCATGCATGTGTTTGTATCGGATGGAAGGGCTTGGACATGTCATCCTATATCCAAAAAACTTACTACAAGTCTATGTTCTTAAGTACATATACATACATTATGGACTCTATTAATTCTACAGAATACTGAGAGAAGACTTCTTACCCACCACCATTGCCCCCAATTATAAAGGTGCAACCAGGAAGGCCAAAAAAGAACAGGAATAAAAAAGATGATGTTCAACCAGAGAAGAAAAGTAAGGGAAGGGAGAGTGGAGAGTGGAGATGTTACCCTAAAACTGGCTAGGGGAGGAACCAAATCACATTGTAGGTACTGCAAGCAGAAAGGGTATAATGCCAGAAAATGTCACGCTAAGGTAATGATCATTTGTTGACAAAATTGTATTTCTATTTAGTTTGTATTTTTAGACTCAATTGCACTTACTCTTATTTATTATAATTTTATCTATCTAGAAATATGATCAAGATCAAGTTGGTAATGATCATGTGCAAAGCTCAACAGATGGGCATGTTCCTAGTAATGGACTTGTGCCTGTACAAGGTCAAATACAGACTGAAGACAATACAAATGCACATCATTCTCATATGTCAATTAAAGGCCCAATCCTTAGTGATGTTCCAGTAAATATGCATTGACATTTTGATATTCAAGGAAGCTCTGCTTTTATGCCTACAAAGAAGAGGAAGCGCAATGCATCATTGGCACCTCAACACCCACATCAAATTTCCACTGATCATAGTCAATGAGGTATTTTTACTAAGCATGCCCATCTTTCAAGGCGGCCTAATACAATTCTTGGCATCCAACCTCAGACAGTGACTACAAGTGGAAAGCAAGTGACAACATTAAGGCAATTGGACAAGTCAAGAAATGACAAAATTAATAAATTTAAGAACAACCCGGTTCAGAAGATTTAAATCTCTAACTGTACTAGTACTAGCATTTTGTTATTTAGCTATCAATTCCAGTATCAGCTTTTGATTATTGGGAAATTAATATTTTGTAATCGAGTTTGATGCTAGACTCTTGGTGCATTGTCACCTATTTTGTCACATTGCAAGGTGCAATTTGTTTTTGTACACAACTGTGTAACAATTTTAAATTAATTTAACAAACCAAATATGTGTTACATTTTGATATTATATCTTGTTTATATCAATTCAATTTTTATGTTATAATTTTTTGTCTTTATAGCGTAATAAATGTATCATCAGCTTTTGTTAAGCACAATGAATTTAAGACATTGGCTGTTTCATTCTATCTAATATCTATGGCATAGTCTACATGCATTGGCCATTCTATTCAAAGGGGGCTATCTTCTTGTAAATGCAAATCTTTATCACTCCCCTTGATTGTGTTAACATACTTCACCCACTTCTAATCCCTATTTAAACACACTTGCAAGGGCATTTAGAAAACACAATAATAAAAAACCATTTGAAAGAAGAAAATAATGGGTAACAATATTAATGTTAAGGGTGTGTACAATAGGGCGTCACGGGCTGCTTGTGTTGGGGCAGTGATGAAAAAGAACGGAAGGTGTGTGAGAGGCTTATGAGAAAATATTAGTTTGGTTGATCCGACAACAACGAAGCTTTGAGCCATCTATTATGACCTAAAGATGGCTTAGGAGAGGGAAAAGATCGATATGGTTGTTTTTTCATAATACAGGAAGACCATTGTTGCGATTGATAATAATGATCCTGCGTATCCGACGACCATGCTTATGGATATGATTATGATGTTGTTGGGGGAAAAGTGAATTTATGTGGACATCCAACCCACCTTCCTAGATGCTAATGGAGGTGCCAATGTCATGGCAAACCACCTCATTAGTGCGGATGGAGGGATCGTTGAGATGTTGGAACCACCATCTACCATCGCACACCTCATCTGAGCCACCATCTCCCAAGCTTTTTTATTAATAATTCTAAATAAAAATTTATGTAACTAAATGTTTACCATATAGTAAATTATGATTTTAATATTTATGAGTTTTTGTGTCTCGTTTTGATATTTTTTGCTTGTGCCCAACTCACTCCAACTCTAACTATAAACAAGAAAACACAACATAACATTACATATGCTTGAAACAATAGCTAAGATTACACTAACATTACATAGGTTGTTACATGTTTATATATAGAGGCCTACAAGAACAACTATGTAAATGGTCAAGAACCGAAAATTACAACCATCTAATAGTTACAAGCACAAACACTTAATCCCTAACTAAAAATCAATTATATGCAAACAAACGTAACTACAATGGTCAAGAACCACTTCCTATGGGAGCTGTTCTTTGCTTCCATCAACTCCAACATGGCTTCCTTCTCTTTAATCCTATGCAATAACCCCATAATGATATTGCAACACCGAGTGCATGTTGGTGGATCAACCCAACGAAAAAAATTACAACCATTGGAACCATATATACATTCAACAAATCGACGTCCCGAGTTCTAGTTCGTCCAGGATGTTCGTTCAACAACTAATTGCCCACACGAGCATAACATCTTCAACAACAAATCCAAAGTAGAGAAAGACACATTTATCTTCTTCTTTTTTCTCCATTTATACATCTAATGTGCTTCAAAATTGGAGGAAAAATGGGTAAAAGAGGGAAGCAAAAAGGGAGGGAAATGAGGCATTAACGGGGTTAGTATGCACCCTAACGGAATCATACAAACTACACCATATCACTTAGTTTAGGTACATAATCTGTTTAATTACTAGTTTAAGCACACATTGCATACTTTAGGTACACAAATTGTAATTAACTCTTATATTTTTTCTAATTTTTTCTTTTAATTTCTAACTTATGAAATATTAGAAAGATAAGTATCCATAAATATTTATTATTATTCATAATATTCTTCTAAAGTTTATCTTTCATTAATATTCTTAAAATCAACTTGCCATCAAAATATTCTGGTAAAATTTATTTTTTCTCTTTAAATCAACTTACTATATTCTTCTAAATTCATTTTTTAATATCCCTTTGCTCTTTCTCCTAAAATCTACTTACTATATTATATTTTTTCTAAAATTTTTCTTTAAATTTTTAGTCTATGAAATATTACAAAAATAAATATCTATACATATGTTTTCTTCATATTTTTTAAAATCGTTGTATCAATATATTATACTTGTGTAAAAGAGAAGACGAGGTGATGAAATGGCAGCTTTCATATATATATTTTTGTAACTTTCTCAATTTTTATAGTATTAAATAAATAACATAATATCCAATAATGAGAAAGGCGCTAACATGTTTCAAAAGAAACGGATATAAACTTTTTGATTTATTATTTATAATTTGAAATAATCAAGATCAAATAAAAAAATATAAAAAATAAAACAGATCATTATTTTAAAAAACCGCTGTGAAGGACAACTTAATAAACTAGTTTAGAGAAAATTGCACAAGTTTTAACTAGGTCATAACTGCATTAACTTTAATTATGTCACATGAAAATGACCAAATTTTTGTTTATGCCATAATAATGGCTAATTATTGATCTTTTCTACTAGTATTTTAGTGACTCCGCAGTCCGCATTGGTTTCATTCAGGCTTTGGCCAAAAATACCTTTTTTTTTAGAAGTTGTAACAAGAATACCACTTTTTGGAGTTTATGGCCAAAAATACCCTTCTAATACGCATTTTAAAAATGGGTAAATCTATTACGCATCTGAAAAATGGGTATTACATAAAAAAAATAAAAATAAATAAAAAAATAATAAAAAAAAAGTGCAGAACATGTGATACGCATATCACAAATACGTATCACCAGAATCAAATGGGTGATACGCATTTTGTGAATCCGTATCTCATATTTATTTTTTTTTTCAACTTTTTTTAATACGTATTACTCATTTTTAAAATGCGTATTAGTAATACCCAACTGAAAAATGCGTATTAGACGGGTATTTTTGGCCAAAATTTTAAAAAGAGGTATTTTTGTCACAAACTCTAAAAAAAGAGGTATTTTTGTCATTTTTTCGTTTCATTCTGGTTAGTTACCTTTTTAAATGGGAACATAATTTTAAATAATAAAAATCAGATAATTATAAAAATTCTGGAAAATTCTTACTACTTCCGTTCCCCTCATTTATTTACACGTATTTTAAAATAACTATAAAATATATTTTTGTAATTTTTTTTCTTCAAAATAAAAATATAAAAAATTTATACAACTACATTTAGTAAAATTATTAAAGTGCGTGACGAGTCACCATCTCCAATATAATAAATTGAAGGGGACGAAGGGAGTATAAATTAAAATTCTTGATCATTTTGTATCTCCGATCGATTACTACCTTCAATTTTATCATTTAATAACAAACTTATAAATACCCAAAGTCATACACGAGCCCTAATCTTCAATTTTGGGGAAACTTGTACTGCATTAATTCATAATATAAATATCCATAAAATATTTTCACAAAGATATTAAAATCACAAAAACCAAAGAAATAGTAATTTTTTATAATTTCCAACTAAAATTTTCTAGTTCGACCGGAGGATATTATCCATATATTTATCAAAATGCACACGTGTGAGTAAAAGAAATGCGCGTGTACAGCTGGAACCGGGGCCCGCCATGAACTAGAAATGTCCACCGACAGCGGCCAATGATGTAGGGCTAGAGACTGAAAGCCAAAGTGAACAACCCACCATGTGATGTGGCCTTCACTAAATATTCTATTTACTAATAAAATATAAATAAAGATAATTTAATTAAAAAACTCGTATAGAATAACACAAGTACCCTGTATCTACTCTGTGCATATATTCTCAACCTGCACATCCTCTACGTATATTTTTATCCCATTTACAGAATTTCCATGTGAAGTGACCTAAAAGCCAACTATAATTTTAGAGGGAGAGAGAGAGGGTTAGAGGGAATTATAGTTGCTTGTGGACTCTGGTAATAAATAAAGGAGAGAGAGAGTGGGAAAGGAGAGAGACAGGGAGAGAGAGAGACACAGAGAGAGAGAGAGAGAGGGAGGGAGAGATAGATAGAGGTTACTAGTTCTTTGAGATACATTCGTCCCCCTCTCTCTCTTATATATATCCATTTCTGTTGTCATGTACAGAATTCAAGAACTTGGGGATTCTATGTAGATCTGTCTCAGCTTATATCCTAATCTATCTATTATTGTAAGTCTCAGTTTCTTGAATTTTCTTGATTTTTTTTTTACTTGCTTTACATTCTTCACTTGCTATATGTGATTCAGCTTTATGCCCTTTTTCTTTTTTTGATTCTGCATTTGATTAGGAGTTATTTATTACTTTCCATTAGTTTAAGTATGTTTATTGCAAAATGTGAAATCTTTTAGTGTATATTAACATTGAATGTCTTGCATTGGACTTGCCATGAATGGTTTCTAATTTCTTGGTATATGGATTCAGATATGCTTGGAATTTGAGTTTTTTACTGATTTAATTTTGGCTTATGGTAAATCTACTGTATAGCTTAACATTACTACAAAAATGATGCTCAACTTTATTGTTTGCAATGTCTATGCCAGTCCCCTCTATACAGCTATAACTATTTAACACCTGCATTTGCCCTCAAAAAAGAAATTTAACACCTGCATTTTGTGATTCTAGGGGTAGATCTACAAGGTACTTGAAAGGTTACTTTTTTAGGGGTTATGAATATTTAAAAATGTCTTAATTTAGCAGCATCACACCATCTCCCTCCGGTGGAAGGGGGATATTAAAGGTTCGATTATTGGTGGAGACTGGGTAGGGATAGGGGTACTCTTAAAAACCCCTCTTGCTATTAGAAGCAAGTCTTCATTAAAAATTGGTTGTAACAATTGCATATCGGTTATTTGGACTAGGTTAATATAACGAAAATATGGATCAGATATTATTTTGTGTCAGCTTAAAAAATTATAAGAATATGAGCTATTGAATGTAGAATCGTACATTATATATAATTTGGATTGGTTGGCCTTTTGGGGAGGGTTTAAAAGAATAAAACATGAATGATAATGAATAGGCTCTTATATGGTACTTAGTAGATATAATTGAGTTGCAAGACATCTCTTAATTTAAGATCTCACCTGGCATATAGTTATGTTAAATATGAAATTGTTTACAGAAAAAGATGGGTTTCTAAATAGGATTCAGTAAACCTGTACTAATCAATAATTTATTTAATACAAATACTTTATTATTTTTTAGTTTACTCATTATTATTTTTTTGAGTAACATATTTTGAAGAAGAGCCCATGCTTTGCAAGCTTGCGATGTTTGTACACATTAAAACCACACACAGTTTAGGAAGTCATACAGTGGACTAATGCATGATATTGTATATGAGTTTTTGCAACTCATAAGCAGGATAACACAACTTCTGTTGTCAATTTATTAGTTTGGTACTGCGAATTAAATAAGGTAAAGTTTCCATAACTCTATTATGTTACTGTCAAATAATATGGAAAATTATGAATGCAAATATTCCTGTTGGAAGTTGGAACTAAAGATCTCCTACTTATTCATTTATTTAACATGAAATCTGTTATTGTTTCTAATATGAGAATATGTTTGTACAGTTTAGCAAAAATAATGTATGTACTCTGTTGTTGGAAGTTGGAATACAATTATTTCCGTAGAATATAAAGCAAGTACCAGTACAAATGAAACTTGGGATTTAAATTGAGAACTCAAAGGACTGGTGGCATTTGATCCAGATGAGCTGGCATGGTAGCTACTAACTGCTTAGCTGTAAAGTCGACTGTCTATTGACACAAAGTATTTAGACTAGATGCTTTCGTCGTGTCTTGGAGTCTATGCTAAATTATCTATCCATGTGGCATTTTTTTTGAACTTCGCTAGTTGCTCCTCTACTTTTTTTAAGTGTCACATTACTGAACAGATTTGGTCATTGTCATTGTCATTTTTGCGCCCTTTTAAGCTCCATATTTTATATCAAGCTCAGCATCAAACTAAATCTACATATTGGCTTAATTATTATTATTATTATTATTATTATTATTATTATCATTATTATTATTATTATTATTTATTATTATTATTATTAGTATTATTATAGACTTGAAGTGTAGCACTAGCTATTAATTGGGCAAGTTTTTCGCCAGTTGTATTTTCTGGAAAGAATCCTTTAATATATGTGAATTTTTAAATGACCATGTTGCTTCAACATAGAAGTTGTATTAATGAAGTTCCAAATTCCTCCCTAGTTCTGGATTTCAAGAAGTCCTTGTTTTTTTTAATCTTCTTAAACCATATTTTATAAAATTAGACGTGTGTTATTGTCACCTTGTTGAAGGGCGTGACATTTTTTTATTTTATGTGCTTATCGATGTTACTCTGTTGCAGTGTTGTTTGATATGGGAACTTTAGCACTTGAAGTTGAGACATTAGCGTCCGATGTATGCCTTGGTTTGGGGCTTCAAGATTTAGGCAAGCGAAGTCCAAGAAATCCCCGAGTTTTGTCTCTTCTTTCTTCATATCTCGAGAAATCTGTTCAAAGCAATGAAAATTTGATGGAGAATACCGAAATTAAAGATGTCATCACTATATTTCATGGTTCAAAAGCACCCGCTTTGGGTATTCAGCAGTATATCAATCGAATATATAAGTATTCTTGTTGTAGCCCATCTTGCTTTGTTGTTGCACAAATTTATGTAGATAGATTTGTTCAGTGCACCAATGTGCAGTTAACTTCCCTAAATGTTCACCGGCTTCTAATCACAAGCATAATGGTGGCAGCAAAGTTTATTGATGATGCGTAAGTAGTACTCCCCAAACTTGACCAGTTAATTAGTGCACCCCTTACCATGGGAACATAGTTACATGTATCAGTAATTTACTGATATAATATGTTTTATTCTTACAAGTAGTTAATTGGCCGAAGTGGAAACTGCTAAAACTGCTGAATGTTTTGTACTGGCTTACGTGTTTAGATTGATTTTATTTCTCAAGAAAGAACTGCTGCAGATCTAATGTAGCATGTCTGTCTTCAGGTT
Organism: Apium graveolens; assembly: GCF_009905375.1. Lineage (NCBI taxonomy): Eukaryota > Viridiplantae > Streptophyta > Magnoliopsida > Apiales > Apiaceae > Apium > Apium graveolens. Next base: position 257,933,476 of record NC_133655.1, on the reverse strand, counting down.
CTTCAATAATGCTTACTATGCCAAAGTGGGAGGAGTAAGCACGGCAGAGATCAACAAATTGGAGATGAAATTTTTGTTTGCTCTGGATTTCCGGCTAAACGTAAGTCTTCAAACTTTTGGGATATACTGTTCTCAGTTGGAAAAGGAGGTTTGTAATGTGCCTGCTATTGAGCGCCCCATACGAACATGTGGAATCAAGGATTGCTGGAAAAACAGTGATGACCCAGTTTGTTCACAAACAATTGCACGTTAAAGATTCAAGTAGAATCGAAGAAAACCATGAGTCCGCTATCTGCCATACCAAGGACAGCAGACAGGAAAGACATTTGTGCTGTACACCACTGAAACTCGGCAAAGGGAAAATGCCTGAGGTTTTTCAAGTTCAATATCTTCTCAGATGCTGTTGATCCATAAGCTAGACTTGTTTGGATTTATTTCGTAGTTCTTCGGAAAGTTTGATGTGTGTATATATCATGTGTATGCTACAGAAAGTGGTAAGACTGGTAGTTCAAATTATCGGAGACAGTGATAGATTTTATTGTACAATGTTCAGAGGGATTTCGTTTTCTTGTGTTCTACTAGTTGTCAAAAACACATTTAATTCTTTCAACTTTCAAGTATTTACGAACTAATCACGTCTAGGATTTTTCAAGTTAAGAGCTGCAATCTCAACACTTTAGAAGATTTTCCTTTTACCAAGCCCGATATAAATAACAGAACATGCAACAAAACTAAATTATTTTATTTCTATTAGAAAGCAGCCTTCGACTTGAAATAATCTCCTTCTAAAAAGAAGAAACCACTCCCTGAATTGTTGCATGTTCAGATATAAAAGACCATAGTTTCCCTGACAAAAAAAGACCATAGTTTCCCTGACAAAAAAAGAAACGCCCAGCACATTAAGTTGAAGTTAAATAACATCCAAAAAAGAACAAAGATAATCATTATTTTTCTTTTTCCTCTTGGGCTTAAGCAAGTAACATTGACAAGTTTATTGTTCAACAACAAATAGACTATTCAACAACAAATAGACCTAATGCTTTCCCTAACTAAGAGGGCCGGGCGTGGGTAAAGGTACAGCATGAATCTAGATATTTTTGGTAGGAAAGAGACTACAATTGTTCTTCCAGACCCGGACAGCAAAGCAAGCTTTGCTGCTTCCGTCCTCTCATCAGAAGTTACTAGGCAACAACTAAATTCTGTACATCCATGGACTTCTTTGGTTAGATTTTTAATTTTTCGAACAAGGCAGATCAAGCTTGGATATTCCTTGTAAGCGCCCTCACAAAGTAATTGTGCATATCTGGTAATATGCGGTTTATCAATTGAGAGTACCTGGCATTTTACATATTAACAAATTGGTAAGATTCTCAAACTGTACAAACAATCTCAAACTATATTCATCAGTAGTTAATACAAATACATTAGTATTGCATTTGGAATTCATGTGATATTCCACATTAGTTCATTCACAACCTTCCGTGCAACAGTCCTATCTCTATCATGCTTCGAACAAGAAAGATAAGAGAGAAAAAGGCAACATACCATGGTAAAGCACTCAATTCATCATATTTTTCCAGTATGAAAAAAATACACGCATGCCTCAATGACATAGCATTGAAGGCCTCTGACAAATCGTACATGAGAGACACATTTTCCACTGCTATATCCTGAAGTTGGAAACAAAAAATCGTCAGATCAATGATCTTGCTAATAGGAGTTTATATAATCGACTTCAATTCACCTTTGCAATGGCACACTCGCACAAACGCTTAAGCCCGTCCAGGAGATACTGATCTGCAGCTCTCAAAAGATCCTGTGCCACATCCAGATCAACACTAACTGATCCTGTGTATATGTATCTGTAAGCAGAGAACATATGGAAGTCACTATTAGCCCTATAAGATTTTTTTATTGTTTCCCTGTAATTTAAAAAAATAAAAAGCAGTATTAAAGAAAATTGCACCTCATCATCAATTCGAATACATCCCACCTAATATTTGGAATTTCTATATCCTTGGCATCCTTTTCCTGCAATCAAATTATGGCAATCATAAAGTTAAATCTGTAAAGGAACAATAAATTCAAATGGATTTATGCATTTCTTTATTTCTGAAGGGAAAACAACTACAAGTGTATCATATGTGTTTGAAAAACCACCTTTCCTCATGAAGGTTTTTACAACAATTGCCTCGTTGAAAAGAGAATTAACACAGTAAAACAAATAAAAATTCCTATTATTTGATAAAATTACAATGTAATATATATGTTGGGGCAGAAACAACCCATGCATGTATGATGTATCTATCTCTATCTGATTAAATCATAAATGCAAAACTAAAATAATACCCTATAGCCACCATCAAACATTGCTCGAAATGCATCAGAAGAAGCAAGCAGACAAATCCTGTGTGCATAGAAGCGCTTACCTAAAAGCAAAACACACCAGGAAAAAAAAGAGAATAAGTCTCAGCTTAAATGGTTGGCACCAAACAAGGATTTGAGTGAGGAAATTACCTTCTATTAAGAAGGTAACATCTGAAAGAGTAGAATTGTTGACAAACTTTTCACCCAGGTAAACCTGCAGTAAACACTAAACAATATTAACAGGTGTTCATTTGTTCACTGCCCTGAATCTCTTATAATTGCATATCAATTTGGTGACCAAATGAACATGTAAATATATATATAGAGAGAGAGAGAGATACATGTATATATATAGAGAGAGAGAGAGATAGACTCTGATACCAGATAATAAATGATACAAGTACCCAATACGTGATACCATAGGATCTTATATATCTAAAACCTAAACTAAAATGAGTAAGAAAAAGAGATATCTCTGTCGAATACAGTACTAACATGGTAAATCTCTTATAATTGCATATCAATTTGGTGACCAAATGAATGCATGTACATACATACATACATACATACACACACACACACATATATAGAGAGAGAGACTCTGATACCAGATAATAAATGATACAAGTACCCAATACGGGATACCATAGGATCTCATTTATCTAAAACCTAAACTAAAATGAGTAAGAAAAAGAGACATCTCTGCCGGATACAGTACTAACATGGTAAATCTGTCATAACCTGTAATTTAGTTGAAATATTATCAACCACCTCGGCAACAACTCACAACACGTACATGATAATGGTAAAGCAGATATACGTTAGAATACCTCAAGCACAAAATAATTGAAGATTCTTATTCATGACTAAACCCAGAAACAACTCCGGACAGACCTGACAAACTGGGGATGGAGGACCAGCATCAACTGGAGATAGTGACCGGGCTTTGTCAGCCAACTTGTACAAAGCCACTGACGCAGCTCTTTGATGCTTCGGATTGGGTGATTCTAGAAGCTCCAAAAGCAAACCTAGACCTGCGGCATTGAGGACAAAGTCATGAAGATGAAGGAGATGATATATCGTCAGAATATGAAGTAGTCATATTGTAAGGAAAGGAGCTCAATTTGGTGTGTGTGAGTGTGCGTGTGTGTGAGAGAGGGAGGGAGGGAGGGAGGGAGAGAGAGAGAGAGAGAGAGAGAGAGAGAGAGAGAGAATACTGAATTGACTATAATTCCTGGACATTACCACTGCCATCAATGAAAATTGTTTTTTGATCGTCAGCAGAACAAAGATGAGCAAGAGCTAATGCAACTCGCCTTTGAATGGATTTCTCGGAAACCCTCATTATGTACAATAAGTGATTTAACACCTAGAAACACAAATGCACAGGGCATTACCCAGGTCAGTAGTCAGTTGCACATTCAATAGTTCAAATAGTATAATAACCCAACTCTTGTTTTTCTAGTGAGATACTTTTAGTAGAGTCAAATCTCCATGATAGTATTCAGTAAATTAATGCACAAGAAAGTCAACAATAACCCTTTGAAAGAACCTTTTGGTTAATTATTGGAGTTTCTAAGAAACAAAGTTACAGAAGTATATGGCATGACCACTAACAAGAGAGGTTGAGGGTCGATGGATGCATGAGTTTATGAGAATTTAAAATCTTGGAATTGTCCATTTCTATTTTAAAAGTATAGAAATTTCGGCATGTTTGTGATTTTGCATATTGCATAACCATTCAACTAATTCAAATACATAATTCTTTTTAACCGTCCAAAAACTATTTTCTAAAATTTATATAGCTCATTCATATTGGGGAAAACATGTAATATACATACAAATCAGGTGCTTTGACAGTTGATATATTCATCTATACAGTGTAAGAAAAATTGAAAATGAGAATTGCAATTGGGCAGTAGCAGAAAGAAAAAGCCAACAAAAATAATGATAAATATACTCACTCGTCCATTAATCTTCTCCTCTAATCTTTTCAGTGTCTTGGCTACACAATCCCGTGTGGGCTGCACAAAAAATTTAAACTTATATAGCAATGGATAGACACGATAATACTGGCGGACTTACGGTCACCATAAAAAAAAAATTAATTCGACCGGAAATTTATAAGGTTGGAGGTAAACTATTAAAAGAACAAGGCTAGAGATAAACATACTTGGACAAGGAATATCCCATCCTGAAGTTTCTGAACACCTCCAACCCCAATAAGGTCCGCAACATTATCCTACAAAAGGAGCTTCTAAACAATGAAAATATACCTGAACTTAAATATAGGTAGAAGCCTTAAATAGTCATCAGAGATTACAGTACCTCATTATCTGCAAGACCATAAAGCGCGAATGCTGCATTATGTTGAAGGGATCCAATTTTTGAGTCAAGAAGGCTCAACAGTGGCACGATACCACCACGATGGGCAATACCAGCCTGGTTATGGGAATCCTGCAAGAAAAAGCTCATTAAAGTCCAACTAGAGCATCTGAAGCAATCTATTAATACGACCAATTCAGCAAGAATTAAAACATACATGCATATCTTGGGAAAGGTTAGAAGTATAAAGTACACTCGACCATGCCTTTTACAGAAATATTGTGGTGGTCAGTCTGTTATGCTCATTACAATGAGGCAACCTATATTAAGTGCATCTTAATTGGTTTCTAAGATATTTGGCACAAAAAAAAGAAACCCTCAGATATAATAGGCAGCATGGGACACTACAAGCAAAAACCATAGCAAAATCCCAGTATGTTTTACTTGGAGGTAGGCTTTGGCGACAGTATATATAGGCCATTGTGCTCGGGACGTCATTACTTGCCTAAAAGTAGCTTAATGCACAAGCTAGTCTCCATGTGCTTTTTGAAAAAGCTGTTCTCAGCTTACACACCGAGACCTAAGTTACTTGGACTCGGGTTCGGAGTGTCCGACACGACAGATATCCGAGTGTCGGATTCGGTAATCTCAAAAATTCAGGACACGGGGACACCGTCCAAATTTTGGACACGGGTACGGGGACACGGCAAAGTTTAAATAAATTATATATTTTTTATATATTGAAAATAAATAAGAAATATGTTTTCAATCATTTATGTTATTTTTATTGTTATTTTGACAAAAAGATATGTAATATAATTTTTTAAATTACTAAACCAAATTGTTCCCTTTGAAAGTTATATACTGTAACATGATTACATATTTAAATTATGTGACAGGAATTTAAAAGTTGTACTTATGAGTTGATGCAAGTTGGTCTCCACTTATTACATTAAAAATGAATGTGGACTAAATGAAGTCCTTGGGATATTTTACACAGTTGTCTATACAGTATACACACATCGTATACACACATCGTCGTCTTCATCTTTTTTTTCCTTTTCATTTTTACTATTCATCTCTTTCAGTCTCCTTTTCTTCTTACATCTCATCTCTCCGGACATAACTTATCTCCGACGACCTTCGACTTTTCCGGCGACGGAGATAAGTGTCCGATTTTCAGTGGACGAATCCGCCCCGTATCCCGCGTCGTGTCCCGTGTCGTGTCGGGTCGACACGGGTACGGTGGTCGGAATAGGCGAGTCGAGGTAACTTAAACCGAGACAATCACATAATTCATTGGCCAAAGATATCTCTATTAGCCATAGGCAATTATTGTGACATTACAATCAAGCCTAATTATATATATATGGGGGCTACTCTAATAGAAACCAATTTTAGAATAGAAACTAGAAACCAAATAATTTGTTTTTAAAATTACTTCGAAATATAACACAAATGGTATGCAAATCGATCGCTGAGAGATGGAGAAAAATACATTAAAGTCGGATTTAAATAAAAACTTACCGTTTGACGAGAAAAATCAAATTAAAATCGGAGGGAAAAAGTTGAGATATTGTGTGGAAGGGTGCAGATTATTTGGGTGCGGTGCTTTTATGGGGGTTATTAGATCTAATGGCTTGGATTAGTTTCTAGTTTTTATTTTAAGTTTAGTTTCTATTTGATAATTTTCCTATATATATATATATAACCTATTTTCCACTTATATTTATTAATTCATTAATGTACATGCATATACATATTTGTTTTATTTGATTATTCTGATTTTATAGATTAAAAATAAATTTCATTCAATTAACCTAATTGGAGACTTTACCTCGTATCTATTTTTTTGCATGATTCACTAAAAAAGGATATTCTAATTTTAAGAATCTTATTAATAAAAATATCGTCTGCATTATAAGTTTAGTAGATCAAATATTGCTTATTTGTTGTTACAATTCTAAACAATAGTAAGACTTTCACAAAAAATTAATTACCAAACACACTTTTCTATTTTTACTCCAACGAACACATTTCACTCATCTGACAAATGATACGAAACAAACATCATGAAACCACTTTTCTAGAGAAAAAATTCCACATAATTGCTGCAGCCTATGTTACTCTGACTCGGGTACGGAGTGTCGAACACGACACATCGACACTCCACATATCTGAATGTCAGACTTGCCAAGTATAAAAATTGGGGACACGGGACACCTTCCTATTTTTGGACACGGGTACAGGGACACGGCATATTTTAATAATAAACAAGTATGTTAAGCTAGACATCTTAGTATAAAGTAGCAATAGAACTTTGATTAAACTTGATTTTCTAAAGAACTCTGCGAATTTGGCATCTTCCCTACTTTTATCTCATTCTTACTTCTTTTTTTCTTCTTATATGTTAGTTTTGAATATTAAGTGTGACTAATATTTGGTCTATAAATTGGTCAAAGTGTCCCTATTTTAGTCAAAGGATCCGACACGGAATAAGTGTCGTGTCCGAGTGTCCAAGTGTCCGACACGGGTACGGCAACCTAAACAGAAGAGTCAGAGTAACATAGGATGTAGCACTTACCAAACGAAGCCTAAAAAGACTGTACAGCATATAGGTATGCACTATGCAAAGTACTAGCTGTCATCCACATACCGCATTCTTAACCCTCGTGCTCGTAAGGTCTCAGACTGTTTTTGTGTAACTGTATTTTTCGAATAAAAAAAAATTAATAGCAAGCTCCCGAACAGAATTAAGCATTCGAAGCGGTGTACAGTGAGTAGGTATATACTGTACTGGTTCGTAGCTAAATTTTTAATTTTTGACTGATGACTTGATTTTTTTAATTGATGATTTAGTGATGAAAAATGAGTATTCTTGCATCAATACTTGATGATGATGCTTCCTTATTGGAAGCAAAGCTAAACCTAAAACCACTTGTTTAGTTGATCGCGATCCCCGCTTGGTGAATTTATGGATAAGTTTACCTATCGCGTTTAAATACTCAAATTTCAGTTTTGTGACGAAAACTTTTTTTTTTTGATGAACTCTTGATGATTTGATGATCTTTTCCCCGAAAATCTCATATTCTGGATGAATTGAAGAACTCTGATTTCTTTTGCAATAAACCTCGGTTGCATTGCCCAGTTAAATTGTATTGTATATGCATATTAGTTTTGTAGCACATCCCCTTTATTTCCTAAATGTTATAGTATATAACTTTTGCGAAGAACTGTTCAGAAAGATTAAGAACCTGATAAAGTTGATGTTACGGTTAAGGTCTGTATCAGAAATTTGATATTCATAGAAACGAAAGAAATTGTAGATATTTATTAAATATAATTTAATTATTGTGAGCACATATGGAGATGAAACGTTTGGATTTGACGAACTCCAAAACCAGGTCAATTGAGATTTTCCGGGGCCTATGGCGTGACACTTAACATACACAAGAAACAAGTTCGTCATAATTAATCCCAACAATGTTGCTAGTTAACTCTAGTGCGGCTATCATTAAACTTTAAATGGTTCTTGAGGCCTCCAAGAAGCTTAAACTGTATAGAGAGATAGTGTTGTTGCAAGAAGAGTCACAATCACTATTAAAGCAAATGTACTACCTTGAACCTAAGTTACCCCGACTCGCCTGTTCCGGCCACCGTAACACGACACGGGACACGATGCGGGATACGGGGCGGATTCGTCGACTGAAAATCGGACACTTATCTCCGTCGCCGGAAAAGTCGAAGGTCGTTGGAGCATTCGAAGGTCGTCGAAGATAAGTTATGTCCGGAGAGATGAGATGACATTAAAGATCAAGAAGAAAAGGAGACTGAAAGAGATGAATAGTAAAAATGAAAAGGAAAAAAAGATGAAGACGACGATGTGTGTGTTTGTGTGTATACTGTATAGACAACTGTGTAAAATATCCCAATTTAACTGGACTTCATTTAATCCACATTCATTTTTAATGTAATCCCGGGAACGAACTCATGAGTACAACTTTTAAATTCCTCTCACATAATTTAAATATGTAATCATGTTACAGTGTATAATTTTCAAAGGGAACAATTTGGTTTAGTAATTTAAAAAATTATATTACATATTTTTTTCTCAAAATAATAATAAAAATAACATAAATAATTGAAAACATATTTCTTATTTATTTTTAACATATAAAAAATATATAATTTATGCAAAATTTGTCGTGTCCCCGTACCGTGTCCAAAATTTGGACGGTGTCCCCGTGTCCTGAATTTTTGTGTCGCCGTGTCCTGAATTTTTGTGTCGGACACTCCGAACCCGAGTCCAAGTAACTTAGCCTACAATAGACACAAGAAAGAAATGGAAATTTACCTGTGCCAATCTCCCTAGTGCAAAAGCTGACATTTCCCTTAGTTGAGAATCTGAGGACTGAAGCATCTCGATTAATGGACCAACAGCACCTCTTTGAACAATGTGGACCTGCACAAATATCGTCACTAATTAGAGAGAAAAATAAAACTGAGTAGAAAATTGTGGAATTTAGATAGGCTTTCACAAGAAACAGGTTAAAATTAGTATATAAAATATTACAAGTTTACAACGTTCCAATTAATTACTTAATGAATAAATTGCTGTTCAAACAGATAATTGATATCCACCTTGCAGTCTGTATCCGTGGCAGCAAACTGCCCAAGGAGTAATGCAGCTTCTCTTTGGCTCTCTGGACAACAAGAACTGTGACGACAGTCAAAAAACAGTTAACGTTGAACAGATATCAGAGAGAAAAGTGAGGTAGGAGTAATAGGAAACGATATCCCTGCAGATATCTAACCAGAACAGAACTAAAATTGCAACTTAAGCTATTTCATGTACACCTACTCCTAAAGACAGTGCTGGATAAAATACAAGTGTTACCTCATGAAAAACTTGATAGTTCGTATCGAGTGAGTGACAGTTCATGCAATTCTGCAATCAGACGCTCACATACTAGTGTTTAAAGGTTTCCCTGATAATATTTTCAAAAGCATATAATGGGACAGTATCACCGGATTAAGAAAACGTAATATCCCATATAGGCCGCTTTTGTTAAATGGTGCACACAGGCATAAAAAGGTTAAGCAATATCTACTTGACGTTACGACAGTTCACAAAATAATGGGATTTCGGAAGCTATTGGGTTAAGACCCCAAAAAACGTTTCAAGCGTGCTCAGCTGGGGGTAGCTCCACAATATAAGGGTGCAACTAGCTTTAGCAGTTGCAGGGTAGCTCCACATTACGAAAGCTTTGCAAAAAGCCACTCAAGAGTGAAGTGGAAAAAATCACAAGTTACCAAGTACAAATGGGTGATTGAAAATAATTGTACCTAAGTAACCGTATTACAGGTTGCAACGCTCCAGCCTGTAGGACTTCTTTCTTAATGTTAGGGGATGAGTGTACCAAATTTCCAATTACGCCAACCTGGCAAAAGATATCAGGAGACATTTTGAGTTTTTAGCTAAGGTGAAGCTGGACTGGAAGGATCTAAACTATGAAAAATTCAATATCCAACGAGAGGAATGAGAAACAAACTAACCGCTTCATAATGTATAGCAGCATCCTCAGACCGAAGCATTAGAATAAGGGTAGGTAGAGCATTACAGTTCACTATCTGAAAGCCATATAAATCAAATCATGTACTGTCATATAACAATTTTACGGAATTCGATCATGACAAGAGTTCTAATAAGAATGACAGTCATTAACCTGATCCTTATTCTCGTCATTTTTAAAAGCAAGAGTCCGCAAGGCCCCGGCAGCTGCTCTCTGGACTTTTGCATCAGAAAATTCGAGTAATTCAACAAGGGGAGGGATCCCACCTTGTGTCCTAAACAAAAAGATCAAAATGTCAAGAAAACTACATTACTTGCATAGTTACATTCTCCCAAGACATCAAAACAAACAAACCTGACACGTGTTTTAATGCTGCTATTTTCATGAGCAAGATTGGTGATAGCATCAGCAGCTCTCCTTATTACACCATTGACTGCTCGAGAATTGTCAGCATCCTTGTGCCTCTTTAATAAATCAACAAGATGGTGAAGAGCTCCCGCATCAACTATGAGTTTTTGATGTTCAGGCTGTCAACCAGTAAAGATATGCACAAAAGCACATGTCACGGACAATTTAAATAATGACTGGGTTAGCTACACTGTACTATTAACTGCTGCCCCATGTATGAAAAAAAAGGAGCATTTTGCATATGCAACAAAACCTTTTGGATTAATAACCTTCTTTGTAACCATAAGGATGTTAAAACATAAACGTGCAAAGGAACAACCAGTTCTTAAAGACATGGATGAGCATGGTGCAACAATTTGGTAACTTAAACTCCAGTTCTTAACCGCAACCAATAAAGTGCCATTATTAAATAAAAACTGCAACCACATCCATCAGTGTTCTTCAGTCTGGATAGGTGCAGTTGGGTTCCAAATTCAAACTAATTAAAAAATCTCAAACATCTAAATAATAAAAAAAGATGGTATAGTCTAATTAGATTTACAATCTCCAATAAAGATTTTGCATCAATTTAAAGTACAAAATAATGTTAAATAGCTAAAGATATATTAAAACTAGTAAAGCAAATATTTTTGAACTTTTTTTAAAATTCAAATAGATAATAAAAAAATTTAAGAGAAACAAATCTACAAAATTAAATAATTAAAAGTCTTCAAGACACGTAATTAAAATATTAAATAATTAATTAGCAAGCAGCAAGTTTTATACAATTAACTACACTGATCAATAAAAATCAAATATATGTTAACACATCAATTTAACTGTGGTGCATTTATATAAATATTCTAAACAAACCTTAAATAAGTGCATTTTGAATTATATATTGATGTTTAACAATAAAAGTAGAACCTAAACCAAACCAACCATATGTTGTTTTAAGACAAACGTTATGGTTTGTGCAGCTTCACTAATGTGTTTTCTTTGAGGTTTTAGTTAGTAGCCACGGGTTTGCCTCACGCCTAATTGAAAATATAGTATTGGAAAACCAAAGTTGGCGAAAGTGATTGCTAGATAAGAACACAGCTCAATTCTGCTACGTTGTAAAAAAGATTGGACAAATTCTTAGACAAACTTCATTGGAGTAAAGACGACAAAAGGGACTACTAAAAAGAAGGAAAAAGGAAGGAAATCCCAGCACTGCGTTTTCTTTAAATGTATTAGCAGAACATGCTATGTTGAAATTTATATATGTGACAACTAATCGAATCAGAACATTGAAAAGGAATCATATACGTTATTTACCAAGATACCGGTCACTTCACCCCGAGTATAGGCACACAAAAACACACACATGTGGTTTCTGCATCATGTGCTGTTTATATACGGTGAAATAAATCAAATATGCTAATAAGCTATTATGTAAGAACTCTAAAGTAAGGACGAAAAATTGCTTAACCGACACAATGAGCATCTCAATGAAACGTCATTTTAACTATTTTTTATATTCAAATTTACATTTTAAAAAAGATAAATGGAAAGCATTTTAATATGGTGGGATTGATAATATGACTGAAGCGGTGCTGCTAATATACGCTCAAGCACCTCACAGTAAATTGGTGATACCACTAATACATTCGTTAACAATTTATTTGCTCCAACACTGTTTAACAGACACGCTATGAAGTTATGTTTGTAATTATGTTCACAACATGTTGGAACACTTGCCAATGACAAGGTTCTTTTCTGTGTGGACAAAATTAATATTTTTTAAAGCAGGTTATGTGTGAAATAGAATCCACCAATGATTACATACATTGGAGTTCAGTCAGTGAACAATACCATCAAACACATATAGTTGTACATATATATGCATTAAATATACATTAATATTACAGACTATACATACATATATATACCAGTTTCAATTAATCTAGGCACAGACTAACACACATATCAGTTTCTATTAAATAGAGGATAGAAGCGAGAAGGAGAAAACTTAGATTAGCATGTGCACGTTGTTGTTGCTTTTGACTAGGGAATTAAAAATTATGTTTTTATTTATTTTATTGTTAGACCAAATTTTGTGTCATTCAACCGCCTAATCACCCCAAGTCGACCTATTTTGCATCAATTTACAAGTCGAACTCTCCAAAAACGACTAATTGCCACTAGTAGAGCATAGCGACAACAATGACAATACGTCAATAAATGCTTATCAGTTAAACACTTCAAAATTCACTCAAACTTTTATTTGACCAATAAAAAAGGATCTAGGAAAGATTTTTTAAACTAAATATCCATTAATTTATATTCCATTGTAGGCCTATCCTATAGCCATAATAAATTGATCGCTTTGGTAAGCAACTAAGCTTGGAACACTCTAAAAAGTCAATACTCGAAACCCTAACAACACAAAAAGAAAACGCTTATATATTTAACACAACAAAAAAACTATGAAGACAAATTAACTCTCCTTTTTCAAGTAGTTCAATACACTCACACTCAATTTACACCTAAGATTTTCTACGTTTTTTCTAAGTTTTTAAAAATTATTTGCTTCTATTCAAGGGTGTCTTGAGCTCTTGATATGGAATTTCATACCCTTGTGTACCCTTGTGAGTTGCACTCTACTGAGGAAAATCAAGATGCACTAAACAAGCTCCGCCCTCTATTGTAAACCGCTGCTCCTACTACATTTTCATCTTAGATAGGTGGTCAAAATGACCAGAACATGCAGATCTATTCACTTAAAGGGACACAAGGCAAATCATGAATCTTTTCCTTATTATTATGAGGTCCACTGAATTTGAGGCAATCAGAAATGAACTATGAAAAAAAAAGCATGTCTAGAATAGACCAAGATTACCAAATTTGATTTATGTAGATTATTTCACTATGTTAATATGACTTGACAACTACTGATATTTAATGACTAAACCTGTACTCTATTGAATACATAAACTAAAAGCCCTATACTGGAATAGAAACTATAAGATGTTCTTATAAGATATTGCTGTAAAATTTGACCCTGCCTTGACAAACCTGACCTACCGACCCTTATAAAACAAGACCCCAAATTTGACAGGCACGGAAGAATATTCACTATGCTCTTAATCTTAATTTTCAAGTAATCACGTGCTTTAGACTTTCAAGTAATTATAAAGAATTAAAATTAGTAAAGTTGATAGTACTGTAACTCTAAAACATGTCTGAAATTTGTTATAAGATTTCATGATATACTTAATTACGATAGGTACCTCTTAAAACTTACACTTGCCACTCAACAACACATACAAACACCTAACTAAAATTAAAAGACATACTCCAATCTATCAAATTACAATTACATGTAATCACATTTACTAAACATTTCTCGTGAAAATACATAATCAATGATTCTACAAATAATCATGCAAATCTAGGTAAAAATTTAGAACAAAATTTTAAAAACAGGCAACTCAATTACTTTAATGGCCAGGAGTCCTAGCGTAAACGCACTCCCTTTCTCAACCTCGTGCTCGTAAGGTCTCGGACTGCTATCATTCTGCGGAGGCGGTGCCTGCAGATGACTCACCAAAACCGGAACCACGCCTGATTCCACAATCAAATTTACATATTCATCTGCACAGACACATATATTAATACATATATACATAACAAACATGTGTGAATTTTGAATTTGAAAAACACGAGAAATTGCGAAAAAAATGTACGGAAAGAGATAAAATTCAAAAAAACGGCGACAAACAACTACCGGTTTTGGCGAATTCGGAGATGACATGTATCGCGCGTTTGGCAGAAGCTCGATCCGCTTCAATCGATGAGAAAGAGTTATCGAGAATTTGAACTTGCTTACGGATTTCGAGGAGGAGATTTTCTTCGCAAGTGAGAGAGAAGACGTCGCGATCGTCTTCGTAATCATTCTCGAGCTTGCGTTTCAAGCTTCTTCTACCGGAGCTTGAAGGTTGTTGCGGCCGTTTTTTCTGCTTCTCCATCGCTGTATGTAACTACTCTATCTCTCTATCTCTTTCTCTTTCTCTATCTGTTTTTCTCGCTGTGGGAGAGATAAAGATGAGAGAGAAATGGGCGTGAGGGGAGTGCTGAGGGTAGTTTGGTAAACCAGGGTTTCATTTCAATTTTGTAGGATATAGTAATATATTTACCGTGACAATCTTCTTTTTTCTTTTTGGACGACTTGTACCGTGATAAAAAAAATTTGGTCAAGAGTTGTAGATAATTTGATTCTGTGTAAAATAAGTATTTTGAGAGCGTGTTTGATAAGGCCCAGTCCTGGCCTCCTGGGCTTTTAGTCGAATACAACTTGTCAAGGTATAGCCACTTAAGTTACGAATTTAAACGTAATACCTAACATGAGTACTGTTATAAGATCCAACACCTCTTTCCGTTTTTCCTCTATTTTGGTGTAATTTTTGCATCAAGTAGTGTAAAAATTACACTGATTTTTAAATTCAACTCCATCTCATCAACACTAAATTTTACACCATTTTTATACTATATAAGTTATTTTATTACAAAAGTACAAAAATAAAGTTAAAAGTAATAAAGGAGTTAAATACTAATGGAATAAATTTATTTTCAGTAAAGGAGTAAAAGGGCAATACCGGAATATACAAAAAATCTAAAAATTTGGCGTGATACCAAATTTGGTGTAATTTTTGGTGTGACATCAAAATGGTGTACAAGTACAATTTTAGAATTGAGTTGGAGATGGTTTAATTGGGTAATGAGTCTCTTTTGCTGCGGTTACTTGGTCTCCTGCGGGCACTACAATCTTCATGATCAGACAGTGCAATCACCACTATTGACATACTATGAATTAACATTTACTAATAAATCAAATGATGTTAAGTATATTACTTATAAAAAAATCTTTCTCACAATTTTTCCTCCTTTTCTCCTCCACATTAAATTCAAAGAAAGCCGCAAATTCATAAATATCACTTGGATCTCTCTTACCCCAATAAGCAGAAACAAGAATTTTGTATTTTATGGAGTCGAAATTGAGATCAAATTATACACACACGGGGAGTATATGAAATTTGATGAAGATGACCCTCATGACTCGAATGATTATTTGCTTCTGTCGAATGAATTTATGATCATTCAACAAAGAATTTTGAACATCAAAATTGCGTTAAACCCGTGTTCATCATTCATTACATTCGGTTTTGGCATTGTGAATTTTACATCAACAAGAAACAAGAATCTGACACGTATTATGGTGCAGAAAATAATAGTTTTTTATGTGTTTTTTTCATTAATTGTGGGTTATGACTAAAGTGCTGAAAGGCAATCATCGTAGGTAGAAAACTAAATTTCAGTTTTTATCCATTACATCAGTTGAGAATGTTCATTACAGTCGTTTTGGATGACTTACGTTGAAATGCATTATATTAGAGATATTCAATTGAGAAGTTTCAGATATTAGAGTCGTGTTATTGAGAAAAACGCGTTCATATTTAGGTAAGTCCCATGTGATAGTACCTGGGCTCAGGTACTATCTCGATCAATTCTACAATTATGTGATAAATGTTTATTTATTTGAAATTGCTACTTCTTCTTGTCAAGTATTCTATTTATCGTTACCTTTCACTTTTTCGCGACATATGCATGCTCGCACACAAGCCGAGGGTCTTTCTGGAAACAGTCTCTTCATTCTTCGGAATGAGGGGAAGGTTGCGTACATCTTACCTTCCACATGCCCTGCTTTAAGCGGGATGTACTGGTATGTTTGGTTTAGTTTGGTATGGAGTACTTTCTATTTGAGCTCATCGATTTTTTTCTCGGTTCTCATTTCTTCACTTACCCGATATAATATAACTAGCATGAAAACTCGTGCGATACATGGGTCATGTTTTAATATAACTTCTAAAATTTTGAGATGTTACATTGTGTGCAATGTTCATGATTTGTGATTTAGTGTTGTACTTTTGCTATGTTACCTTGTTACCTATGAAAATCGATTTGGTGTTTGTAACCTTGTTATCATCCATAATTGAGAACTTTTTGAGTTACGAAATAAATAAATGATAAAACTGATAAAGGTGTTCTCTATTATTTAATCATTCAATCTGATAATAATGTATTTGAGGGTATGTATATATACCTCAATATTACAATATTATATCTTTATAACAAATATCCAAAATATAATACATAATTAATATATATTTCTAATACTCCTCCCCCCGTCAAGTTGGAGCATGTAGATTAGAAATGCCCAACTTGCTAAAGTAAAAAATTAAATTATCTCTTTCCAAGAGCCTTTGTAAAGATACTCGCTAATTGTTCAGTTGTATGAACATGAAATGGAGAGATACAACCATTTTGAATAGCATTTCGTAAAAAGTAAAACTCGACCTCAAACTATTTCATTCTCTCATGAAAAATAAGATTTTTGGCAATGAGTAGTGTTGACTAGCTATAACGAAATAAAGGAATAACCTTCTTGTGATGTACACCAAGACTCAATAAAAGTGCATTCAACTACTTTAACTCACAAGTAATAGCTGTCATTGAACGATGTTCGACTTTAGCTGAAGAAAAAGATATTGTATGTTGCTTTTTAGTCTTCCAAAATATTGGCGACTATCAAGTGACCAACTCTCGTAAAATCTTAAGGTGTTAGAAATTGGATTTATCGGGATCATATCTCATATCTTAACATCCCCTCACTCGAAAACCCATGTATATAGGGTCGAAGAGTGGATAACTGGGTGTTTCATTCCTTTTTGGGCTTAGCATGCAGTCAATTACTATGTGGGGTTCTCGTCCTATTAATGAGCCCACCATAGCACACATTCTTTAATTACCTAATATGGATCTCGTCCCATTTTTTTGGGCCCACCAAGGTATAATATCAATACTTTTAAATAATTACCGAGAATATTGGGGATAGCGGGGAGTCGAACCTGAGTTCACTCACCAATCTGACCTCTGATACCATGTTAACTTACCGATAAGAGATCGCCGAGTAATAGGACATATTGCTCAATCTGAGTCACACCAACTAGTCAAAGATAATTCACTATCAGAACAAAGTAAAATTCCTTGACCCGAAGCTCCTTTCAAATAATGAACTGTATGTAACGTTGTATCCCAATGTTCTTATCGAGGATTTTGTAAAAACTGAGAAATAATATGAACTGTGTATGACAAATTTAGACGTGTAACGGCCAAATAAATAAGATGCCCCGCAAGTCCATAATGTTTTTCAGGACCTGCGAGATATGGACTTGTAGCATGACCAAGTTTATGATTTTGTTCAATTGATAGAATTGCGGGCTTAACACCCCATAAAAATGCTTCAGAAATAATATCAAGAGCATACTTTCGTTGACATAGAAATAATCCTTGAGGACTTTGAGCCACCTCAATACCCCCAAGATCTTTCTTGGGAAAACAAGAGCAAATATAATTTTTAAACTTCTTTAATGCATGAGAGTCATTTCCAGTAATAATGAAGTCATCAACATAGACAAACACATTTATTTCCACACCACCCTTTTTATATGTAAAAAGTGAATAATCAGAATAAGATCGCATGAATCCATACTCTGTTAATGCTGTAACTTGTTTATCAGACCAACAATGAGGTGATTGTCTTAACATATATATTGACTTACGAAGACGACAAACCATACCAAGATTTGAAGATTTAAAATCAGGCAGAAGTTTTATAGATATTAGCTCATCGAGATCGCCGTGTAAAAAGGCATTTTGGACATTCATTTGATGTAATTCCCAATTTTTTGATGCAACAATGACTAAAAAACTCGAATAGTCACCATCTTTGCCACGGGAGCAAATGAAACAATGCTTGATTATAATCAATACCTTCCACCTGATCATTCCCATAAATAACCAGTTCAGTCTTTCATCTTTTAGTTGTGCCATATGAGTTATAATTAATTTTGTACACCCATTTACTGCCAAAAGCTTTCTTTCCGGAAGGTTGATGTTCCATAGTCCATGTGCCATTATCTTCTAAAGCTTGAATTTATTTTTGTTAGCACTACGCCATCCCGGGTCCTTCACAACCTCCTTAAAAGACTATGGCTCCACACTTGTAATAATAGCTACAAGAAAATTTTGATGTTTAACAGAAAATTTATCATAACTTACCTAATGTGCTATCAGAAAATGTGTACTTGAAGGAGAATCAAGGATAGAGGAAACATTCGATAGAGTCTTCTGTAATACTGTATATGTTATAAAGTCCATACGTCTAGTTGATGGAAATTTTGTTCTTATTCCTCGACCCAACGTATTATCCAAAGTAGGGTTGTGCACTTGGTTCGGCTCAGTTTTTATCGAAAACCATTATTGATCTGTGTATGTCGGTTCAGTTTTGTTTCTATCTATTAAGCGTAACTGAACCATTCGGAACAGTTATTTTTGGTTCGATTAACCGTTAATCGGTTTTGATTTTTTTTTATTTTTTTAAATAATTATTTAATATAATACTAAAAAATTATAGATGTTACTGAATATAAGGCTAAGAAAAATAATTATTTGATAATATAATAAACAAGTACCATTATTAATTTAGAGAGCTTATTAACATTAATGGATTAACCAAATACTAATGTGAATGACTTTACAAATTTCAGATAAGCTAAAATAAAACATATATAGGCCACATGCATGATGTATACAAGATTTAATACTACTGCAGGATGCAGCTCTTAAGAATCGGCATTTTTGAACAAAAAAATCATAATCTACTCTAAGGCCTGCTGTGGAAGGTTTTACACTTTTTATATAGCAAATGTGGTATGTTTCGTATACTCAATTATGTATACAATAGATAAATATATAAATATATATATCAAATATTTTAAAATAATATAATGGTTCGGTTTTTCGGTTCAGTTATAAGGATAAAACCGCAACTGTTACCAAATCGTTCTGTCGGTTCAGTTTGGTTACGGGTTTTTTCAATTTTTGTCGATTTCGATTTTTTTGGTGCGGTTTTTCAGTTTATCGGTCTGGTTTTGATTTTTCGATTTTTCTTTGCTCACCCTTAATCCAAAATAGCATTAGGCATTTGCTCATCCATTATAGAGGTCTCTCCTGCTTGTATATCACTAATTTCTAGATCAATTGTCACTGAATTTGGTGGTATGATACTATGATTAGGAGGATCTAAGTTTGAGGTTTTTTCTAGTACATTTGTTATTTTCTTTGGCGTACCATAATACTCAAAATTTTCTGAATAGTCAGTGAGCACTTTGTTTTCATCGGATGAGGCAATTAAGCATTCACCGAATCATTCTCCAAATAAGGAAAATTATTGTCATAAAATTTCACATCACGAGAGACGAAAAATTCTTTATTCTCCAAATCATATAAGTTATATCCTTTTTTACTATGAGATTAACCTACAAATACACACTTCCTGCTATGACCTTGCAAATTATCACCCATTGCTCGTCGATTCTGAGCAAAACACAGACATCCAAATACACGCAAAATATCATACGAGGGAGGGGAATCAAACAAAATTTCATACAGAGTCTTTCTTGGTAAGACACTATAGGGAACGAGAGAATCGATGTTTTACAACCAATCATAAATTTGGTGTTCTATTAATTAAATGAGCTACAACCAAGATACATTCTCCCCAAAATATAATAGCAAAATTCCCTTGAAAACTTAAAGCACTCCTAATATTTAAAATATGACGATGCTTTCTCGCTACTCGTTCATTCTGTTGAGGAGTACCCACACAACTTGTGTGAAATAAAATACCATTCTCCAAAAAATATTTGTCCAGGCTATTAAATTATGTACTGTTGTCCCTGCGTAGATTTTTTTATTTTTTGTGAGAACTGACGGTCAACCATTGCAATGAACCACATAAAAAAATTTAGTACCTTTTTTTATCACTGAGCAAGAATACCCATCTAACACAAGAAAAATTATCCACCACTGTCAGAAAATGACGAGCTCCACAAGATAAAGATGTATTGTAAGGACCACATAAATCACAATCAACTAACTCAAAAACTTTTGTGATTTTATCATCACTTGTAGGATACATTTTCCTATGTTATAGTTAAACCTCAATGAAGTAATAATCGCTAAAGTAATAACCTCGCTAAAATAATATTTTTCTCCGGTCCCAACATAATGGACATAGTGTATTTTTACTCACGATATAGTAATAAACTCGCTAAAATAATATTTTTTTTGTCCCGACCCTATTACTTTAAAGAGGTTTAACTGTGCTTTGCACGATGACACACTTCACATGCTTTATCCAAACACTCCCTCAATTTATAAAGTGGAAAGATTAATTTTACAACTTTTTTAGAAGGATGTCCCATCCATTTATGCCACAATTCTATGAAAGAACCTAATGATGAAAAAGTAGTAACATTCGAGACACGCCAAAAATAATAAATTCCATCTTTTCTTTCACCGATCTCAATAAACTCACTTGAGTGAAGATCTTGTATAATACACGTGTCAGGCGAAAATTGAACAAAATAATTCTAATCATCACTAAGTTATGAAACAAAAATTAAATTGCAATTTAATTTGGGAATATAGAGGACCCGATTAAGATAATTTTGTCCAAAATTTGTATTATTCCTTCTGTGATTACTGCAACTTTCTCACCATTTGGCAAACCAACAGGACATGGAACCACGTCTTTAAGATTTTTTAAACAAGATAAATTTCATGTGATATGATTTGAAACGTCGGTATCAATTATCCATCCTTTATCATCACTTCTATTTTTTTTAATTGATATTTTGTATTTTTTGGGTTAACAAATTGACTTTGTTTTCGTGAATCCGAGTAATACATATTATGTATAATTATTTCTATATGCCGAAGTAAGGGTTACTTGACAAGGGTATGATGATGTGACAACATTGATAAAAGGTGTACTCTATTATTCAATCATTCAATATGATAATAATGTATTTGAAGGTATATATATATATACACATCAATATTACAATATTATATCTTTATAGTAAATATTAAAAATATAATATATTTATTTAATACATTTTCTTAACAGTAAACTTGATAATGAATATTTGGTGTGTGTGAGATTTATCCAATTTTTTTCATTTAACTTTGTTTTTGTTACACGTTAGCGTACAAGTTTGTGCACAATATTAATAAAAAAATGTTAATTAGGGTTAAGCATTTGGTCAGTTCGGTTGGAAACCGAACCTAACAAACCGAAAACCGAAAGTCTTAAATTTTTCTGACCGAACCGAACTTAAGTCCTCTCTGAAATCGAACCAAAATCGAACTGAAAATATTTGATTGGTTCGGTTCGGTTTGAAAAAAAATGAAATTTAAAAAAACCTTTATTTTGCAGCTGTGATAAATTAACATGGTAAGATTAATAGCCCGATAGAAAAGTGGAAGTAATTATTTATGTACAAGGTTTATCCTCGTATGTTTCTACCTGAATTCAGATGCTAAAACCTGAGAGTTCAGTATAATGATTAATGAATTCATGTAATGAACATGTGAGTTGCTTATATGAATTCATACAAGAATCTGATACTTAATAAAAAAGTGAATTGAAGTCTGGTATAGAGTAATCGACGACGACTTGGTGCCGGATTCAGGGACCACAAATTTTTCACCGCGGCATGTTGATCCGCGATTAAGAGAATAGGTCTCGTTTTAGGATTTTAGATCTGGGTAATGTTTTGTTTAACATTTAGTAATAGAAAATAGTTAAAAATGAAAATATTATTATTTATATTATTCTTAAAATATAATTATATATATAATTCCGTTATTTCGGTTTTGTCTGAACCGGTATTCAATTAACTAAACCAAACCGAATTCTTTTCGGTTTAAATTGAAAAACCGAACTAACTGAAATTTCTTAAAAAAATCAAACCAAACCGAACCGAAATTGTCCGATTCAGTTTGGTTTTTCAGTTTCGATTCAGTTTTGCTCAGCCCTAGCGTTAACCGACTTCCTTGTATTTTTGTTCAATGTATACAAACTGTCATTTACAGCTCATTAGATAGTTAAAGTTGATAGTACATCAACATAAATGACTGAACCGTGTGCAAAAAAAATCCTTATGTACCCAATTCTAGAAAGTAAAGTTTTTTTAAGCTAACATGTTTTCGTCCTTGCATAACGGTTTTGTTGTTAAATGTGCATTGGTACATGGTGTAAAATACATAACCACACTATTACAAATTTGAACTTACATAGCATTTATTTTTGTACTTGCATAGCACTTTTAAGTGCTATATAAGCCACTTCTATGCAAAAGCGTGTAGCTTGCATAACACTTATTTTAGCGCTACACAAGTGCTTTATTTAGACAACACTTTTTTAAGTGATATGTAAGTAAATGTTATGCAAGTGAAAGAATCTACCATAGCATATAAAGAATGTTGTGCAAGTCCTTTGATCTATATATAGTACTACTTGCAAAACTCTACTTCAAGCGCTATCCAAGTGGTCCATTTTTAACATTTTATATTTTATTTGTTTTGGTGCCCTTTTTACCTATAATTTCACGAATACAATAAAAAATGGAAAAACGTACAATTTCTAACAGAAGTTGCAATTAGCGAAAATAAAATAATATGCAAAAGCTAAACCAACAAGATAATAAATTAAGATAACAACCTCTTTTAAAACGTAAACCATTCACTAGAAATTGTTAATCAACATAGTTGTTATACAAAAGCAAAAGCATATTTACATCCTTACACCACATTCTACTCTTATTGAGTCTAAAATTTTGTCTACGAAATAAGGGATACAAACAGATCGAATGAGTTGAGTTGCACTTCTAGCAACATCACATATATTTATTCATTAATCTATCATAAAAAGAGGCTTTCTTCAGCAACACTATTCATCAACAACCGGCTTCATCCTACAAAATAAAAATGTTCACAATATAAATGAATTCATAAACTTATGATAATTACCATACATATAATAAACTTATATTTACATACCTCTGAACTCCTGCCTGTATCAGAAACATCATACTTGGAATTAAAATGTATAAAAAATAGAAAATCACAGAACCAAAACATTAATATGAAGTTTCTGGATGATTTGAACTCGCCTAGAACCTCCCTAACATCACATATATCTATTCATTAATCTATCGTTAAAAAAGGCTTTCTTCTGCAATACTATTCATCAACAATTGGCTGCATCATACAAAACAAAAATTTACACAGTATAAACGAATCCATAAACTGATGATAATTACCGTACATATAATAAACTTATATTTACATACCTCTAAACTCCCTCTTGTATCAGAAACATCATACATGGAATTAAAATGTATAAAAAATAAAAAATCACAACACCAAAAGATTAATCTGAAGTTTCTGGATAATTTGAACTCGCGTAGAACCTCCCTACAACACCAATTTGACTAAAATTATCCTAAAAAATAATATATATATATATAAGTTATAAGTTGTTCTCCGAATTATACTATAAGGCAAATTCTACAGTAAGGTAGCCAGAATGGCACCAACTTTCAACTTCCCAGTAACTAGACTATACTCTGAAATTATTAAAAAAAAAATCTCTGAGGTTTGGTAGTGGGGTGCTCAAACTGTCAAGAATTATGGTAAATATATATAATACTTGTACAAAATGATCAGTAAAACTTTCTATTTTTGTGACAGGACTGGAAAATCAGAGAAGATCCTCACTTAAATTATAGGTACATTTTAGAGCAGTGTGCTAGATATATTTGATAATGTCATGTCTAATATGATTTGTGTTTAGTTTTCAGATCTTACTTAAACAGGACAAATCGGTACTTAACTGGAAATCAACACTTATACTGAAGTCAGAACTTAAGTTGTCAGAACTTAAGTTATCAGGAGATATTTATCAGAAGATAATATCAGGATTTAAGGGGACTTTCAGATAAGGAAGGCGGCTGATTGAAAGAAAAGAAGATCAAGACAAATGCAAGAAAAGATATGCATGAAAAAAGAATTCTATGAATAATGCAATACTTGGAAGAAAAGATAACTAGTTGATATATTTTAGGAAGCAGAATTATATTCCATATCAATTAGCGATTATCTTGTAACTGTGTAGTATATAAACATAGACATAGGGTTTACACTATATGTGTTATCATTATCGAGAATAATATTCATTGTAACCCTAGCAGCTCTCGTGATATTTGTTCATCACTGAGAGAGAACAGTTCCATATTGTAACAGAGTTTATTATATTGAATAAAGTCTGTTTTCTGTTACTTGTGTTCTTTAATTCGATTTGATTGTGCTAAACACTGTATTCAACCCCCTTCTATAGTGTGTGTGACCTAACACATTGTTTTTTAAATCAGAATGTTTGTAATATCCGGGATATATCGTGTAATTATTTTTGCTATTAAATAATTATTATGTGTGTTCAGTATCTATTCTGTGAATTAACTGTTAAGTGTTATTTGTATTTGAATATTCAAAAATAGTATTAATTGAGTATTTCAATTTTTATATGTCCAAAATAAAATATAGATAATTGTCATATCTTTCTAATTATTATTATGTTTATTTATGAATCTATATGAATCACATGAAATTTATAAAATCTTTTTCCGAGTATTTAAAATCTATTTTATAAAAACGGGAACCAACCGACGTCAACCGTTGTTACGTTTTTGGAACCCGAAACTCTTCCGAGAACTCCTTCCTAACCTAATTATAATATTCCGAGCATTTTCCATGTTTCGACTTTTTCGATCCGGCGTACGGTTTGTCCTGCGCGGGTCCCGGCGCAACATTTTCGATACAATATTCATTTCGGTAAATCAATAAAACCCGTATTTTCGATAAACGGGAGCTTTTTATTAAACTATCACAATTATCACTTCGTAATACGTGTAACCAGGCGCTGAGACTAAGACCGCAGTACAAATTGTACTGATTTGGATAATTATCCCGAAAACCGATACCGTTTGGATCAGTTTTTACAAATAAACGTACCGTTTTATATCCGGAATGATCCAACGGGATACTAATTTCCCGTAAATATAAATAGTTTTTTACCGTATTTTATTTCGTATCAAAAATCATTTGCAGACATATAATTATATAATTTTACAGAGAAAAATCATATATTAATAAACCTTTCTGAGAATCAAACCACAAATTTAAGGTGTTAGTGAAATCCGTTTGGAAAGTTGGAGTAACCAATTTGAAGGTCTCAAGGAGTACTATCAGATTCCAGGACCTGTTTTACTGCAGAATCAAAGGTTGATTTTATATAAATTTAATTATTTTCGAATTATTTTTATGAAAAATATGAATTTTTGTTCAGATGATTGTTTGTATGATTTGATGATTGCATGTGGTAGAACTTGTTTTCCTGATGATTTTGATATATTATATGTCTGATTTGGAGTTCAATAACATGCTCAAAAGTAGGTTTAATTTTCGAATTTCAAAATTAGGGTTTATAGCCCGTATGAATGTTTTCAATTGAAATTTGGGGTTTTTTGATCCAGGGGTTATTAGCTGTTGATTTATAGTGGGTTGTGTTCCTTATGAAATTTGCAATCGATTGGTATATAGGTCGTTAACAGAGGATTAATGGATCGAAGGGAGTTGTGTTTTGAAAGTTTTCGATGTTCGCCGGAAACCGGCGATGTTCTTGGCCAATTTCCGGTCAGAACAGAGATGATTATTGAGTTTTGATTGCACGAATAAGTTGCTGGTAACCTATAGATTTAATCTGGACAGTTTGGTGGCCTGAGGTGGCCGAAATCGTGTTCTCCGGCCACACTCCGGCGAGTCGACGGCTGGGCTGGCAAAATTGCAAACAGGCCCCTGTAGTTTGTAGATGATGAAGTTTAGTCCCTGTAGTTTGTAAAGTTTTCAAAAATAGGATTCCTGTTTATAAAATGTTTAAAAATCATATTTCCTATTTATTTTTATTATAAAAATTCATTTTTAAATTCTGAAAATTCTAAAAATTAGTATTTTAATTTCGAAAATTATTTTTAATTCAAAAATAAATCTGAATTAATTAGTTAATTAATTTCAGTTGATTTTTAATTGATTAATTGGTCAATTAATTCAAAAATTAATTGATTAATTGATTTAATTAATTATTAATTGATTCTAATTAATTATTTAATTAGATTTAATTATTTGAAAATGATTTAAAAATTCCGAAAAATAGTTTCGAGCTTTAAAATATTATTCTAAATTATTTCCAAGGCTCGATAATTATTATAAAATTATTTCGGAGCCAGAATTGGCCAACCGAACCCTATTTATTAACCCAAAATTGATCCAACGACCCGTATTAATTCTGAAAAATACTTTAAAAATCATTTTAAATACCCGAAAGCATATTTATGACCCGAGACTTCTTTATAAATGATATGTCATTGATTACGTGATGTATTATGTGTTATACGTGACTTGTTGATTGACTATCGGTCTATATATTCGGTGTTTACTTGGTTATTGCATAACTTTCAATCCGTTAATCGGATTTGGGTGAAACGAAGGGTAGATAGAAGTATGTGTTGAATAGAATCCTATGAGTTGATGATTGATAGATGCTTATAATATGTGAGCAGAAGAGGCAAGACGTAGGAAAGGGAAACATGTAGTTGAGGAGTAAAATAATTGTGATCGGAAGCGAGTGCAGGATAGTAAGCTAATACCAGGCAAGTGTTCTGAACTTTCTCGAGATATTGTGGTACTTGATAATCCTGTGATATTGCAAGTGCTTTGAAGCACAGAAACCTAAACCCTGATTCCAGTTATTGATCTTGAGCCGTAACCTGATTCTTTCTAGACCATTGATTGTTGTATACCCAAACACGAACCACGAATCTACGATACTACTCCACAAATACATACAAACTAAATACCAAACGCTGAACTGAATTACTTATATACTCAATCCATGACATCTTATGCTTTGAAAGACCAAATCCTTGAAACCCTGAAACATTGATTCCTTTATTATCCAGTTCTTTCATTACCCAGCATCCAAGCTTTGAAATTACCTTATTGATCCTTACAAGGATTGAAACCCTTTTATTGTTAAACACTCATTGTTGTTAATGATTCTGGTTATTGTTTATTATTGCTTATTCAGTTATTATGTTAGAATTGGATTGTTTTTATAAAATTGTGGACCAGATTCGTGGTCAGACCATATAATGGTCAAGTTAGGCCAATGTGTGCCTTGGATCCAGTAGTTAGAGCAATGCTGTGTGCCTTGCTCGGGGTTAGTGCGTGACTGATCAGCAGCCTAACCTTGGTTTTTAAATTAAAAGTATAATATCCAATTCTAAATCATAATCCATTGTTCACTTGATATCTTAATCATGTTCTATTGATGATCATTATTCTCAGTTTTGTCGTTGTGACTTGCTGAGCTAGTTAGCTCATTTGTGCGATGTTGTTTATACTTTTTCCAGTTAAGAAGGAACCAGTTGGTAGCAATGATCCCCAGTCCAGTGCGAGAGTTAGGGATTAAGGCTGTTGAAGCTGAGCTAGTAGGCTTCTTTTGGAATAATGTAAATTTGTAAAAGTTTGTAATATGTTTAATACTCAGTTTGAGTTTGAATGGTTGGGATTTAATCGGTATGTAATATGTTAGTGTGTTTGGCTTGTGTGCATACTTTAACCTATTGCAATCCGTGGTAGTTGGTAAGTAGGGTCATTGCATATTATTATTATCTTTAGTATTGTTATAAGCAGGTTATAAATAAGGTGTGTGTGTGGATCCCAAACTTCTGACCCGGGTTTGGAGGGCGCCACAGTTTTGGTATCAGAGCTACAGGTTATAAGTCACTGACACAAGCCTAGGTTGACGGGAATGGGTAGGGGGTTAGGATTAGAAGTAAGGCATAGGATGATAGAACGTCGAGATGTTGAGTGTTATGGTATAACCGGTATTAGTATAGTTCGCGTCGTGGTTTGAGATTCTTATATTGCGATATAATTTCAGATAGCAGCGATGGACGACTCTTTTATTCCCGTATCAGCTGATCACTCAGAGCCTTCAGTTGGAGCGCCAGTATCGGATCCATGTCCTGTTATTCCACCAGCATTGGCTATTCTACCTCCACCGGTGTTGCATCTGGTACCACTGCAGGCTATTCCACCTCCAGGAATGAGGCCACGTGTTAGAGGACACCCACCTGCTGATTCAGGCTTTACTGGTCATTCAGTTACTAGAGTACCTTTTCAGTTCTCTTCTTATCCTGTCCCATATCATCAATTTGAGGCTTGCCTTATGGAGCAGCGATTCCTTCAGGGTCAGATTCAGGAATTACTACATATCATGCGTACCAGAGAGGTTGGGAGTGGTGAGAGGCGACTCAGAGAGAGGCTACAGGCGTTTCGTAGGATAGCTGCAGTGAGGATTGCTGAGGCTACACATGAGGACATCACCCCTGATTTCCTAGTGGAGTGGGCTAAGTGGGTTCTAGAGGAGCTTGAGGAGATTGGAGGTCCAGACTTGCCATGAGTCAGAAATCCAGAGATGGAGATGCTAAGCAGTGTTGTTATGATTGTATAGTATGTACAGTAGTGTGTAGTGTGTATCAGTAGACTTTTGAGTTGTATATATAGACTAGCGATGCTGACTAGTGAGTAGGTTGTTGTACCCTTTTTGCTTTTACTTCCGAAGCGTCTTTACGCTTGTACTACCCTAAAACTTTTGATCTATATATCAGTACCTTTTCTTTTCCAGCACTGTCATTTACTTTATCGCACCTGTTTTACTTTACCTTATTTATTGCACCAGTTATACCCTGTGATACCATGTACCCTGTTTTCCATAACTGTTTATATTCTGTAAAGAAGCATGCAATTTACTTAGTTACAACTGTTTTCAAAAAGGAGATATTCCTGTTTTACAAAACTTTTCCTTTATGCAAAGATTTGATTCAAAAGCTAAATAAATTGTTTGATTCTTTACAGAAAATGCCTCCTTAAAGAAATACCTGCACCAACACCCAGAATGAAGAAACCAACAACAACAACAATAATAACCAAGATGAGACAAACCAGAATGTGAACCCAGGACCCATAGACCCAGCAATAGCCCAGATTCTCCAAATCTTGGTCCAACAAACAGTTCACCTGGCACAACAACAACAAAGACAGACCAATCCCCAGGTAACTTTCAAAACTTTTCAGGCAGTAAACCCACCAGAATTCAAGGGTTCCCTAGAGCCGATTGAAGCAAATGTGTGGTTAAAAGAAATAGAGAAGGCATTTGCCTTAGTAAAAGTGAAAGAGGAACAAAAGGTTGAGTTTGCAAGTTACTATTTGAAGAATGAGGCCACCTACTGGTGGGAGATGGTGAAGATATTGGAAGGTACAGATGTTATTACTTGGGAGAGGTTTAAGGAATTGTTTTTAGAAAAGCATTTTCCTCAGTTTGTTCAGGATCAAATGGAGCTGAAGTTTTTAGAATTAAAACAAGGGAACATGTCGGTAACAGATTATGAGGGTAAATTTGAGGAATTGTCAAGGTATGTACCGTTGTATGTGGATACTGACAGGAAGAAGGCTAAAAGATTCCAGCAAGGTTTGAAACCCTGGATCAGAGGGAAGGTAGCCATTTTTGAATTGGATACCTATGCAGGAGTAGTACAAAAGGCTATGATAGCAGAGACAGAGAGTGAGATGTTCCGGAAGGAGAAAGAAAGCAAGAAAAGGAAGGTTGAGGGAAGTGAGGGTCAGTCACAACCAGGGAAGTTTCCAAACTTTAAGAAGGGCAAGTTCCAGCCAGGGAGAAATTTTAATTTCAGGAGACAAAATGCAGGAGACAGAGGCCAGGGCAACCGTCCAGCTAATGTGAATCAGCCGAATCAGTTGAGATTAACTTTTCCAGATTGTCAAGTTTGTGGAAAGAAGCATGGAGGAGTTTGTAACAAGTTGAATGTGGTATGTTTCAAATGCAACCAGAAAAGGGCACTATTCGAGGGAGTGCCGAAATCAGCCAGCTAGAGAGCCAGCAAATAAGGATCAGCCTATCCGAAATCCAGCAGTAAAGGTTCCCTCCATTGGATTTACGTGCTTCAAATGTGGAAAGCCAGGACATATGGCCAGGGATTGCAAGATATCAGCCCCAGTCAATAATGCATTGAGGATCATGGGATCTACCCCAACAGTAAATGAGACTCCAAGGGCTAGAGTTTTCGACATGTCAGTGAAGGATGCTATCCAGGATACAGATGTCGTGGCAGGTACGCTCAATGTGAATTCTTTATGTGCCAAAGTGTTAATAGATTCGGGAGCAACTCGATCGTTTGTTTCACAAGATTTTGTTAGCAAGTTAAATTGTCCAGTAGAGTATTTAAATGAAATAATGACTGTGGAATTAGCAAATCAAGAACGTGTAACTGTGAATCAAGTTTATGGGAATTGTGAGGTTGAGATTTCTGGTAGTAAGTTTTATGTAGATTTGATACAATTTAAGTTAGGAGAATTTGACATTATATTAGAGATGGATTGGTTATCTAGGCATGATGCCCAGATAGATTGTCGAAACAAGAAGGTAATGGTGAAGACGCCTGACGAAAAGATAGTAACGTTCAAGGGACAGAAGCAAGTAAAGAAGTTCTTAACAATAATTCAAGCTAAGAAGTTATTACGGCAAGGATGCAAGCATTTTATAGCATACGTGATTGGCAAGAGTCAGGAGCTAGCAAAACTTGAAGATATTCCAGTTGTGAATGAATTTCCAGACGTGTTTCCCGACGAATTGCCAGGACTACCTCCAGATAGGGAAATTGAATTTGTGATCGACTTAAAACCTGGAACAGAACCAGTATCCAAGGCCCCGTATAGAATGGCGCCTGTTGAGATAAAAAAGCTAGCGAAGCAGTTGCAGGAGTTGTTAGAGAAAGGAGTAATCAGACCCAGTGTATCCCCATGGGGAGCACCGGTATTATTTGTCAAGAAGAAAGATGGAAGCATGAGACTATGTATCGACTATAGGGAGCTCAACAAGCTTACAATCAAGAATAAGTATCCGTTACCAAGAATTGATGATTTGTTTGACCAATTGAAGGGAGCCAAGTATTTCTCCAAGATCGATTTAAGATCGGGATATCATCAACTGAAGATCAAGCCAGAAGATATACCAAAGACAACTTTTCGAACAAGGTATGGACATTATGAATTTCTAGTAATGTCTTTTGGATTGACCAACGCCCCGGCAGCATTTATAGACCTGATGAACATAATTTTCAAGGAATATTTGGACAAGTTTGTTATTGTATTTATAGACGATATTTTGATCTATTTAAAGAGAGAAGAGGATCATGCGGAACATTTAAGGATAGCTTTGGAGATTTTATGGAAAAAGAAGTTGTATGCTAAATTCTCGAAGTGAGAATTTTGGTTACAAGAGGTTCAGTTCTTAGGACACATAGTTACTAATGAAGGGATCAAAGTGGACCCGACAAAGATCGAGGTAATTACGAATTGGGAAAGACCGAGAACACCCACCGAGGTAAGAAGTTTCCTAGGATTGGCGGGATATTATCGTCGATTTGTTCAAAATTTCTCAAGGATTGCCACACCATTAACAAAACTTACACGAAAGAATGAGAAGTTTATATGGAACGACAAATGCGAGAAAAGATTTCAGGAATTGAAGTGACGATTAATCACGACACCTGTTTTGTCACTTCCAGACGGTCAAGGGAATTTCGTAATTTTTAGTGATGCTTCTCACAAAGGATTAGGATGTGTTCTTATGCAGCACGACAAGGTGATTGCGTATGCGTCAAGAAAATTGAAACCACACGAACAGAAGTACCCTACTCATGATTTGGAGTTAGCAACCATAGTATTTGCTTTGAAGATTTGGAGACATTATCTGTATGGAGAGAAATGCGAGATTTATACGGATCACAAAAGTTTGAAGTATATATTTACTCAGAAGGAACTTAATATGAGACAAAGGAGATGGTTAGAATTGATCAAGGATTATGATTGCTCGATTAATTATCATTCCGGTAAGGCGAACGTTGTAGCAGACGCGTTAAGTCGGAAGGAAAGGTTAAATGTGTTATCCGTACCTGAAGAGATATATAAAGAATTTCAGAAATTAGAATTGGAGATTAGAATTTGCAAGCCTGAGGAAGCTAAAGTGTACAATATGACTTTCCAGCCGGAATTGTTGGAGAAAATAAAGAAATGTCAGGAAGATATAATGGATCAAAACATAAATCGTTTGGTAGGTGAAGAATTGTGCACACAAAAGGATGATCAAGGTATTTTGAGGTTTTCTTCTAGAATTTGGATTCCACCAGTAACGGAGCTGAAGAATGAAATTTTGCAGGAAGCGCATAGTTCAAGATATTCCATCCATCCAGGAAGTACCAAAATGTATAGAGATTTAAAGAAGAATTATTGGTGGCCAGACATGAAGAGGGAAATTGCGGAATGGGTTAGTAAATGTTATACCTGTCAGAGGGTTAAAGCAGAGCATCAGAGACCAAGCGGATTGCTACAACCATTGGAGATTCCAGAATGGAAGTGGGAACACATTGCCATGGATTTTATAGTTGGATTACCAAGGACAAGGGCTAATCATGATGCCATTTGGGTTATAGTGGACAGACTTACCAAGTCAGCTCATTTTCTGCCTATAAATGAAAGATTTTCGCTCGACAAGTTGGTCCATATGTACCTAAAAGAAATTGTAGTTCGTCATGGAGTTCCAGTATCTATCGTATCTGATCGAGATCCAAGGTTTAACTCAAGATTCTGGAAGAGTTTTCAAGAATGTTTGTGAACAAGATTGAATATGAGTACGACCTATCACCCGCAGACGGATGGCCAAAGTGAAAGAACGATCCAGACAATCGAGGACATGTTACGTGTTTGTGCTATTGATTTCAAAGGAAGTTGGGACGAGCATTTACCCCTGGTAGAGTTTGCTTATAACAACAGTTATCACGCCAGCATTGGGATGCCACCCTATGAAGCCCTTTATGGACGCAAATGTAGATCTCCAATATATTGGGATGAAGTAGGAGAACGCAAGATACTTGGACCTGGACTAGTACAGCAGACAAAGGAAATTGTTGAAATTATCCTGAAAAGATTGATAGCCGCACAAGATCGTCAGAGGAAATATGCAGATCAATCAAGGAAAGACATGGAATTTGAAGAAGGAAACTTGGTATTACTGAAAGTATCACCATGGAAAGGACTAACGAGGTTTGGAAAGAAAGGAAAGCTAAGCCCAAGATATGTCGGACCTTTTGAGATTTTAAAGCACGTTGGCAAAATAGCTTATGAGTTGGCGTTACCCCCGTACATGGAGCACATTCACAATGTTTTTCACGTATCGATGCTCAAGAAATATAATCCAGACTCCAGGAATGTAATAGAATATGAGCCAATAGAGCTTCAGGCAGATTTGTCATATGTAGAGAGTTCGATAGAGATTTTAGAGGAGCGAGAGAAGGTATTGAGGAATAAAGTGGTAAAGTTAGTAAGAGTATTGTGGAGAAACCCAAAGGTTGAAGAGTCAACCTGGGAGTTAGAAAGTGATATGAGAGAAAAGTACCCTCATTTGTTTTCTTAGGAGATTCTGAGGACAGAATCCTTTTAAGGGGGGAAGGATGTAATATTCGGGATATATCGTGTAATTATTTTTGCTATTAAATAATTATTATGCGTGTTCAGTATCTATTATGTGAATTAACTGTTAAGTGTTATTTGTATTTGAATATTCAAAAATAGTATTAATTGAGTATTTCAATTTTTATATGTCCAAAATAAAATATAGATAATTGTCATATCTTCCTAATTATTATTATGTTGATTTATGAATTTATATGAATCATATGAAATTTATAAAATCTTTTTCTGAGTATTTAAAATCTATTTTATAAAAACGGGAACCAACCGACGTCAACCGTTGTTACGTTTTTGGAACCCGAAACTCTTCCGAGAACTCCTTCCTAACCCAATTGTAATATTCCGAGCATTTTCCATGTTTCGACTTTTTCGATCCGGCGTACGGTTTGTCCTGTGGGGGTCCCGGCGCAACATTTTCGATACAATATTCGTTTCGGTAAATCAATAAAACCCGTATTTTCGATAAACGGGAGCTTTTTATTAAACTATCACAATTATCACTTCGTAATACGTGTAACCAGGCGCTGAGACCAAGACCGCAGTACAAATTGTACTGATTTGGATAATTATCCCGAAAACCGATACCGTTTGGATCAGTTTTTACAAATAAACGCACTGTTTTATATCCGGAATGATCCAACGGGATACTAGTTTCCCGTAAATATAAATAGCCTTTTACCGTATTTTATTTCGTATCAAAAATCATTTGCAGAGAGATAATTATATAATTTTACAGAGAAAAATCATATATTCATAAACCATTATGAGAATCAAACCACAAATTCAAGGTGTTAGTGAAATCTGTTTGGAAAGTTGGAGTAACCAATTTGAAGGTCTCAAGGAGTACTATTAGATTCCAGGACCTGTTTTACTGCAGAATCAAAGGTTGATTTTATATAAATTTAATTATTTTCGAATTATTTTTATGAAAAATATGAATTTTTGTTCGAATGATTGTTTGTATGATTTGATGATTGCATGTGGTAGAGCTTGTTTTCCTGATGATTTTGATATATTATACGTCTGATTTGGAGTTCAATAACATGCTCAAAAGTAGGTTTAATTTTCGAATTTCAAAATTAGGGTTTATAGCCCGTATGAATGTTTTCAATTGAAATTTGGGGGTTTTTGATCCAGGGGTTATTAGCTGTTGATTTATAGTGGGTTGTGTTCCTTATGAAATTTGCAATCGATTGGTATATAGGTCATTAACAAAGGATTAATGGATCGAAGGGAGTTGTGTTTTGAAAGTTTTCGATGTTCGCCGGAAACCGGCGATGTTCTTGGCCAATTTCCGGCCAGAACAGAGATGATTATTGAGTTTTGATTGCACGAATAAGTTGCTGGTAACCTATAGATTTAATCTGGACAGTTTGGTGGCCTGAGGTGGCCGGAATCGTGTTCTCCGGCCACACTCCGGCGAGTCGACGGCTGGGCTGGCAAAATTGCAAACAGGCCCCTGTAGTTTGTAGATGATGAAGTTTAGTCCCTGTAGTTTATAAAGTTTTCAAAAATAGGATTCCTGTTTATAAAATGTTTAAAAATCATATTTCCTATTTATTTTTATTATAAAAATTCATTTTTAAATACTGAAAATTCTAAAAATTAGTATTTTAATTTCGAAAATTATTTTTAATTCAAAAATAAATCTGAATTAATTAGTTAATTAATTTCAGTTGATTTTTAATTGATTAATTGGTCAATTAATTCAAAAAATAATTGATTAATTGATTTAATTAATTATTAATTGATTCTAATTAATTATTTAATTAGATTTAATTATTTAAAAATGATTTAAAAATTCCGAAAAATAGTTTCGAGCTTTAAAATATTATTCTAAATTATTTCCAAGGCTCGATAATTATTAAAAAATTGTTTCGGAGCCAGAATTGGCCAACCGAACCCTGTTTATTAACCCAAAATTGATCCAACGACCCGTATTAATTCTGAAAAATACTTTAAAAATCATTTTAAATACACGAAAGCATATTTATGACCCGAGACTTCTTTATAAATGATATGTCATTGATTACGTGATGTATTATGTGTTATACGTGACTTGTTGATTGACTATCGGTCTATATATTCGGTGTTTACTTGGTTATTGCATAACTTTCAATCCGTTAATCGGATTTGGGTGAAACGAAGGGTAGATAGAAGTATGTGTTGAATAGAATCCTATGAGTTGATGATTGATAGATGCTTATAATATGTGAGCAGAAGAGGCAAGACGTAGGAAAGGGAAACAGGTAGTTGAGGAGTAAAACAATTGTGATTGGAAGCGAGTGCAGGATATTAAGCTAATACCAGGCAAGTGTTCTGAACTTTCTCGAGATATTGTGGTACTTGATAATCCTGTGATATTGCAAGTGCTTTGAAGCACAGAAACCTAAACCCTGATTCCAGTTATTGATCTTGAGCCGTAACCTGATTCTTTCTAGACCATTGATTGTTGTATACCCAAACACGAACCACGAATCTACGATACTACTCCACAAATACATACAAACTAAATACCAAACGCTGAACTGAATTACTTATATACTCAATCCATGATATCTTATGCGTTGAAAGACCAAATCCTTGAAACCCTGAAATATTGATTCCTTTATTATCCAATTCTTTCATTACCCAACATCCAAGCTTTGAAATTACCTTATTGATCCTTACAAGGATTGAAACCCTTTCATTGTTAAACACTCATTGTTGTTAATGATTCTGGTTATTGTTTATTATTGCTTATTCAGTTACTATGTTAGAATTGGATTGTTTTTATAAAATTATGGACCAGATTCGTGGTCAGACCATATAATGGTCAAGTTAGGCCAATGTGTGCCTTGGATCCAGTAGTTAGAGCAATGTTGTGTGCCTTTCTCGGGGTTAGTGCGTGACTGATCAGCAGCCTAACCTTGGTTTTTAAATTAAAAGTATAATATCCAATTCTAAATCATAATCCATTGTTCACTTGATATCTTAATCATGTTCTATTGATGATCATTATTCTCAGTTTTGTCGTTGTGACTTGCTGAGCTAGTTAGCTCATTTGTGCGATGTTGTTTATACTCTTTCCAGTTAAGAAGGAACCAGTTGGTAGCAAGGATCCCCAGTCCAGTGCGAGAGTTAGGGATTAAGGCTGTTGAAGCCGAGCTAGTAGGCTTCTTTTGGAATAATGTAAATTTGTCAAAGTTTGTAATATATTTAATACTCAGTTTGAGTTTGAATGGTTGGGATTTAATCGGTATGTAATATGTTAGTGTGTTTGGCTTGTGTGCATACTTTAACCTGTTGTGATCCGTGGTAGTTGGTAAGTAGGGTCATTGCATATTATTATTATCTTTAGTATTGTTATAAGCAGGTTATAAATAAGGTGTGTGTGTGGATCCCAAACTTCTGACCCGGGTTTGGAGGGCGCCACAATGTTCCCCTCTTCAACTATTCCTCAACCACACCTTCACCACCCCCCGGCATGTCAAATTTCCAAAATCTTAAAATACAAGACGTCTAATCATTTTTTTGTAGAAATTATTATCTCTGGTACTTTTTAAAATCTAAAGAAGATAGAGAAACAACCTATCCGAATAACTATAGACTCTCAATAACCAATAAATTTACTAAAATTTGAAACTTATATTCAGATTTTCCAAAGAAGAAAAGAAAAAAAGTTAAACTCAACTATGTATTTGTAATCAAAATCTGGAGTTTCAAACTTTTAGATTATCTCTTAATTGCAAACTCTAACAAAGTAAATAAGTCGTGTTAACCAGCAAATTAAAAAGTCAAGCATAAGTTTAATAAAAGTAACAATATTGAACAAAAAAACTATTGATATTTCTTAAACAAAAACAATTACTAAAATAATATTTACATGATTTCAGATATCCATTTCGAGGGTGAGAACCAGTAGACCACTGTATTCATGCATATAAATTTTGTATATCTACAAGGTAGTGCTTTCCTGACCTTTATTGGAAGTCGCATATATCTCCTCCCTAGGAAATGTGTTGGAAGTTGCCAAAGGCAGGGGCACGGTTGTTTTTATAGTATGGTACCTTTCAACAATTCAAGGTTAAGACCTTAAAATATAAAACGGGATTGCAATTCAACATAACTAATGCAGTTACTACATTGATAACTTGAGAAAATTTTGATGCAAGAATGAGAAAGAAAAAAAGATTCAGTTAATAGAAAGCTACCGCTGTTGAACCAACTTTTCAAAATTAAGTCCTTGATCCACATCATGGGCTCGTATAATAGTCTTTACATTAGGAAAATATGTTCAAAACCCACATAGTTCTACAATTTGCACCTGGAATGTCTAGAATAATTTATGCAACACAATCCCATCTATAAAACTCTAAAAAATTTGATGTCTATAAAACTATATATCAAAGATACATTCATATGTAGAATTAAAATATACATATACTACTATTTAAAGTGAAAAGGTTAAAATAGCTTAACACAAATCATGCAAATTAGAAATAATATTATCATCAATTTATAACTTACAAATTGGTAACTAAATACATAAAACAAAGAGTAGGTCGACTTTGGTGATAAGACTCAAGAAAGACTCAATCAGTTTATTGACCAAACCATTAGCATATTGCATACATACGCAAGACATAAAAAATAGACTAGAAACTTGATCCCTGAATAACGTAATAATCAAAAGCTATTTGCATATATTACGTATAGCATGTCATGGAGAAGGTCGAACATTACGACTACATAAATATATATGTTATTTATTAAACCTCTATTTTTCAGTCA
This sequence comes from Apium graveolens, assembly GCF_009905375.1. NCBI lineage: Eukaryota > Viridiplantae > Streptophyta > Magnoliopsida > Apiales > Apiaceae > Apium > Apium graveolens. The sequence goes on along the minus strand of NC_133655.1, from coordinate 257,894,372 downwards.
TATCTTTTGACACCTACGAAATTTAATGTGAATAACATTGCTAGCTAATTCCATGTATCAGGGAATCGAGGAAGACACCAGTGACTATAATCATAAAAATGGTAAGGATTAGCTCTATGTTATGGGATAAGATCAAATTTATGAATAAAATGATGTGCATATTATCACAACCGAGATAACATAGTTATACAAGGTATATAACTTGGGTTGCTCATATCAGCATCAAGAACCTTCATTTGGTCTAAATATGACCAACTAAATTAAACACAAAAGGTAAACCTCTAATAAAGCATGCCAGATGCACTACTAAAATAGGGCAAACATGTACTTAGATAGCAAATGTTGAAAAAGTCTGAGATACCTTAAAATTTAAAAAGTGGTAACTGGACGCAACAAGTAAAGAATAACCCTAATTAAAACCCCTAAATTAAAAAATCCATCAAGTTAAAAAAACCATCTGAATATCCCATATGGAAGGTGAGGATGTCTATGTTTCTGGAAGCTACAGATCCAGAATATCTTGACAGAATCAATGAAGGACCTCACAAGTCAACCAAAACTCGCTGCCGCAGTTGCAGGTCAACCCGCAAAGTCTGTACCAATGGAGAAGAGTGATTACACTGCTGAAGATATCTCTTCAATTGCTAAGGATGCTAAGGTACGACACTTGCTTCATAGTGCCATTGATAATGTCATGTCAAACAGGGTAATTAACTGCAAGACTGCAAAGGAGATATGGGAAGCCTCAGATACAAGATGCCATGGAACTGATTCAATTAAGAAAAACAGGAAGACTATACTCACTCAAGAGTATGAGCACTTTGACTCAAAGTCTGATGAGTCATTAACTGGCTTATATGACAGATTTGTCAAACTCTTGAATGATTTGTCACTAGTTGACAAGGAATATGATCTTGAAGATTCAAATCTTAAATTCCTGTTAGCTCTTCCTGAAAGTTGGGATTTGAAGGCCACAACTATAAGAGACAACTATAATCTTGAAGAAACAACTCTTGATGAAATTTATGGGATGCTCAAGACTCATGAACTTGAAATGGAACAAAGAAGCAACAGGAAAGGAGGAAAGTCAAGGACAGTTGCTCTTAAGGCTGGGGAGGAATCTCCCAAAGCAGCTACCTCAAGGAAAGGCAAGGGAAAAGCTCTCATCACAAAGTCTGATACTGAGTCATCAAGTTCTGATAGTAATGATAACTCAGAAACTGAAAGCTTGCCTGAGATGGATGCTGATGAAGAGATGATGAAGCTGTGTGCTCTTATGGTGAAAGGAATCATAAGGATTGCATACAGAAAATTCAGGAAGGGAAAGAAGTTTTCCAAGAAAGGTGCAAGTTCTGATAAGAAGAGTTTCAGAAAATCTGAAGGCAAAGGAGGAAAGTTTGACAGAGGAGATTACTCAAATGTCAAGTGCTACAACTGTGGTGAGAAAGGCCCCATATCTCCAGATTGCAAGAAAGTGAAGAGTGACAAATGCAAGGCTCTTGTCACAAAGAAGAAAAGCTGGACAGACACTTCAGATTCTGAAAGTGAGGAGAACTATGCCTTGATGGCAAATGGTGATAGCAGTTCTGTGCAGGGGGAGCATACTGAAGATACAACCACATCTCAAGAAGCATCAGAACCTACAACTGGCTCTTCAAGTTCTGATTCATCAAGTTCTGATGAGCCAAGTTCTGATAATTCTGAAAACTCAAATTCTGAAGGATCCAACTCAAAGAGCATAATTTCAGGGGGAGCATCAGAAAATGTTGATGGGGACAGCATGGATCATGGGGGAGCATCTAGTTCTAGAGAAAATCTTCCATCTGCAAGGAAGTGGACTAAATCACATACACCTGACTTAATTATTGGAAATCCTGATGCAGGTGTCAGAACTAGAACAGCTACATCAAATGAATGTCTCTATAATTCTTTTCTTTCTCAGTCTGAACCAAAGAAAGTGGAAGAAGCTCTTCAAGATGCTGATTGGGTGCAAACAATACAGGAAGAGTTAAATGAATTTGAAAGAAATAAAGTCTAGACCCTAGTGTCAAGACCAAAGAACAGATCTGTTGTTGGTACAAAGTGGGTGTTCAGAAACAAAACTAATAGTGATGGCATAATTACAAGGAATAAAGCAAGGCTGGTTGTAAAAGGATATTCTCAACATGAGGGAATTGATTATGTTAGATATATTTGATAATGTCATGTCTAATATGATTTGTGTTTAGTTTTCATATCTTACTTAAACAGGACAAATCAGTACTTAACTGGAAATCAACACTTATACTGAAGTCAGAACTTAAGTCATCAGTACTTAAGGTTCAGGAGATATTTATTAGAAGATAATATCAGGACTTAAAGGAAACGTTCAGATAAGGAAGGCGGCTGATTGAAGGAAGAGAAGATCGAGACAAATGTAAGAAGAGATATGCATGAAGAAGGAATTCTATGAAGAATAAAATACTTGGAAGAAAAGATATCTGATTGATATATTTTAGGAAGCAGAATTATATTCCATATCAATTAGCAATTATCTTGTAACTGTGTAGTATATAAACACAGACATAGGGTTTACACTATAAGTGCTATCATTATCGAGAATATTATTCATTGTAACCCTAGCAGCTCTCGTGATATTTGTTCATCACTGAGAGAGGACAGTTCCATATTGTAACAGAGTTTATTGCTTTGAATAAAGTCTGTTTTCTGTTACTTGTGTTATTAGAATTCGATTTGATTGTGCTATACACTGTATTCAACCCCCTTCTACAGTGTGTGTGACCTTACAAGTGGTATCAGAGCCGATCTGTTAACACACAAACAGTTTAAGATCCAAAAATAATCATGTCTGAAGTAGAAACTCCAACTAAGCCCACCAAAACTGAAGAACCTCCAAAGACACAAATCCATAGTCGATATGAGGCTATTAGAGTTCCCATATTGAAACCATCTGAATATCTCATATGGAAGGTGAGGATTACTATATTTTTGGAAGCTACAAATCCAGAATATCTTGATAGAATCAATGAAGGACCTCACAATCCAACAAAACTCGCTGTTGCAGCTGCAGGTGAAACAACAAAGTCTGTACCAAAAGAGAAGAGTGATTACACTGCTGAAGATATCACATAAATTGCTAAGGATGCTAAGGTACGACACTTACTTCATAGTGCCATTGATAATGTAATGTTAAACAGGGTAATAAACTGTAAAACTGCAAAGGAGAGATATGGGATGCCTTGGAAACAAGATGTCAGGGAACTAATTCGATTAAGAAGAAAAGGAAGACAATACTCACTCAAGAGTATGAACACTTTGACTCAAAGGCTAATGAGTCATTGACTGACTTATATGATAGATTTATCAAACTCTTGAATGATTTGTCACTGCTTGATAATGAGTATGATCTTGAAGATTCAAACCTTAAATTCCTGTTAGCTCTTCCTGAAAGCTGGGATTTGAAGGCAACAAATATAAGAAACAACTATAATCTTGATGAAACGACTCTTGATGAAATCTATGGGATGCTCAAGATTAATGAACTTGAGATGGAACAAAGAAGCAAGAGGAAAGGAGGAAAGTCGAGGACAGTTGCTCTTAAGGCTGAAGAAGAATCTCCCAAGGCAGCCACCTCAAGGAAAGGCAAGGGTAAAGCGCTCTTCACAAAGTCTGATACTAAGTCATCAAGTTCTGATAGTGATGGTGACTCAGAAACTGAAAGCTCTCCTGAGATGGATGCTGATGAAGAGATGATGAAGCTGTATGCTCTTATGGTGAAAGGAATCACAAAGATTGCATACAGGAAATTCAGGAAGGGAAAGAAGTTTTCCAGGAAAGGTGCAAGTTCTGATAAGAAGAATTTCACAAATGTCAAATGCTACAACTGTGGTGAGAAAGGCCACATATCTCCTAATTGCAAGAAAGTGAAGAGTGACAAAGGCAAGGCTCTTGTCACAAAGAAGAAAAGCTGGACAGATACCTCAGATTCTGAAAGTGAGGAGAACTATGCCTTGATGGAAAATGCTGATATGGCAAATGTTGATAGCAGTCCTGAAGCTGCTGAGTTAAAGGTACCTCAAACTACTTATGCCTTTCATACTGATGATATTAATGAGTTGAGAAGTTATCTTAAAACCATGTTCATTAGCTATAGAGATCAAAATTTAACATGTGAAAGATTAACTTCTGAAAATCTTGCTTGTAAAAAGAGGAATGATTATTTAGAAAAAGAGTTAGTCATGTTCCATCAAATTCAGAAAGATAGAGATGATGCTTTCTATGTTAGGGCTGATGTACTTAAAATGAATGAATCTTTAAAAGCTGAGTTAGAAAAGGAAAGAGAGATTATCAGGACTTGGACTAACTCTGGCAGAACAACTCAGAATTTGTTAAGTAGTGAAAACTGGAAAGAGGGCTTAGGTTATGGAGATGCTAAGAATGATAATGGAACTGTAGATATTAAGCCTAAAGTTGTTAAACAAAATCCAAAGTTAAAACATGTTAAGTTTGTAGCTGTAAAGTCTGATACTGAGAAATCAGAAGTTAAAAAGGAATTAACTTCTGACAAACTAAAACAGGAAAAGACAATTAAAGTTAACGTAGGCTTAATGACAAAGAAGCAGCTTAAGCATAAGCTTAAAGAAGTTAAGAATGCAAACAAGGTAAAATCACCTAGGAAAAATAGGAATGGAAAGGAAGGTGTGAATAAAAGCAATGATTATAAGCCTGTTCCTGATGCTCCTATAAAAACGTGTCATAACTGTGGAAGTTCTAACCATCTGGCTTCTTTTTGCAGGAAGAATAAGAACATAAACTCCTTACCTTCAAAGTCAGGAGTTAAGAGTCAGTCTGTTAGATATAAGCCATAAAATCCTTGTTTTCATTGTGGTAGTTTATGGCTTTCCATTTATACTTGTAAGGAATATCATAGTTTGTACTATGATTATTATCAAATAAAACCCTCTTTAAAGAAAGTTAGCATTTTTCCTTCTAGTGTAAGTTCTGATTCAAAGTCTGATAGAGTAAATTCTGATAAGAAAAATGTTAACATAAACTCTGATACTAAATCCGCTGCAAATGTTAACAAACTTAACAAGGCCAAACGATCCAAGCAAGTCTGGGTCCTTAAAACTAATCATTAGTGGTCTTTGTGATTGCAAGGCAACAGGAAAAACATCCTAGTTCTGGACAGTGGATGTTCAGGACATATGACTGGAAATAAAGCCCTGCTATCAGATTTTGTGGAGAAGGCTGGCCCAAGTGTTTCCTATGGAGACGACAACATTGGAAAAATATTGGGATATTGCAATATCAATCTTAGGAATATCATTATTAAAGAAGTAGCTCTGGTCTCAGGACTTAAACACAATCTGCTGAGTGTTAGTCAAATCTGTGACAGAGGTTATTATGTGGATTTCTTTGAAGAACACTGTAAAGTTGTAAGTAAATCTACAGGTAAAGTCATTCTGAAAGGATACAGGCATGGTAACATTTATGAAGCCAAGCTTTCAACAAGTACTGATGGTTCTACAATCTATCTGATGAGTAGAGCATCAATTGAAGAAAGCTGGAACTGGCACAAGAAACTCTCTCACTTAAATTTCAACAATATAAATGAACTAGTCAAGAAAGATCTTGTGAGAGGACTGCCAAAGTCAGTTTTTTCTCCTGATGGTCTTTGTGATTCTTGTCAGAAGGCTAAACAAAGGAAATCTTCATTCAAGAGCAAGACTGAATCATCAATTCTTGAGCCTTATCACCTACTACATATTGATCTATTTGGTCCAGTGAATGTCATGTCTATTGCAAAGAAGAAATATGCTATGGTCATAGTGGATGAGTTCACCAGATACACATGGGTGTATTTCTTGCACACAAAAAGTGAAACTGCATCTATCTTGATTGATCATGTCAAGCAACTGGATAAATTGGTTAAAGACTCTGTGAAAATAATAAGAAGTGATAATGGCACTGAGTTCAAGAATTTTATAATGGAAGAGTTCTGCAAAGACCAGGAAATCAAGCATGAATTTTCTGCTCCTGGAACTCCACAACAAAATGGAGTTGTTGAAAGAAAGAATAGAACTCTTATTGAAGCTGCATGAACTATGCTTGATGAAGCAAAGCTTCCAACCTATTTCTGGGCTGAAGCTGTGCAGACTGCTTGTTTTACTCAGAATGCAACACTCATTAACAAGCAAAGAAAGACACCATATGAGATGGTGAAGAAAAAGAAGCCAAATCTGAATTATTTTCATGTATTTGGATGCAAGTGTTTTGTTCTTAAGACTCATCCTGAACAGCTATCCAAATTTGATCTAAAAGCTGATGAAGGAATCTTTGTTGGATATCCACTTTCCACAAAAGCCTTCAGAGTCTACAACTTGAGAACAAGGGTGGTCATGGAATCTAACAATGTCTCTTTTGATGATAAGAAGATTACTGGACTTGAAGACTTCAATGATCATGATCAGCTGAGATTTGAAAATGAAGAATTAAATTCTGATACTGAAAACCCTGACAGTCTAAGTCCTGATACTACAAATTCTGATGGATTAAACTCTGATGTCATCGAAACTGTGGTGACTACGTCAAAGGAGAATGCACCTGTGCATGGGGGGCATACTGAAGATACAACCACATATCAAGAAGCATCAGAACATACAACTGGCTCTTCAAGTTCTGATTCATAAAGTTCTGATAAGCCAAGTTCTAATAGTTTTGAAAACTTAAATACTGAAGGATCCAACTCAGAGAGCATAATTTCAGGGGGAGCATCAGAAAATGTTGATGAAAATAGCATGGATCATGGGGGAGCATCCAGTTCTAGAGAAAATCTTCCATCTGCAAGGAAGTGGACTAAATCACATACACCTGACTTAATAATTGGAAATCCTGATGCAGGTGTCAGAACTAGAACATCTACTTCAAGTGAATGTCTATACAATTCTTTTCTTTCTCAGACTGAACCAAAGAAAGCGGAAGAAGCTCTTCAAGATGCTGATTGGGTGCAAGCAATGCAGGAAAAGTTAAATAAATTTGAAAGAAACAAAGTCTGGACCCTAGTGCCAAGACCAAAGAACAGATCTGTTGTTGGTACAAAGTGGGTATTCAGAAACAAAACTGATAGTGATGGCATAATTACAAGGAATAAAGCAAGGTTGGTTGCAAAAGGATATTCTCAACATGATGGAATTGATTATGATGAAACATTTGCACCAGTTGCTAGATTGGAAGCCATAAGGATATTTTTGGCTTATGGTGCTCACAAAAAGTTTACTGTCTTTCAAATGGATGTGAAAAGTGCTTTTCTCAATGGAGAATTAGAGGAGGAAGTATATGTTGAACAACCTCCAGGCTTTGTAGATCCCAAATATCCAACTCATGTCTACAGGCTTGATAAAGCACTTTATGGCCTTAAGCAAGCTCTAAGAGCATGGTATGAGACTTTAGCTCAGTTTCTTCTGGAAAGTGGATTTAACAGAGGAACTATAGATAAAACATTATTCTACCTCAACCATGGAAAGGACTTACTTTTGGTTTAGATTTATGTTGATGATATCATCTTTGGTTCTACAAATGACAGACTTTGCAAAAAGTTTGCCAAATTGATGCAGTCAAGATATCAAATGAGTATGATGGGAGAACTTCAAGTTAAGCATAATGAAGAAGGCACTTTTATTTGTCAAACCAAGTACACCAGAAACTTGCTGAAGAAATTTGGAATGCAAGATTGTTCAAGTGCATGCACTCCCATGGCCACTGCAACAAAACTGGATAAGGATACTGGTAAATCAGCAGATATTACTGATTACAGAGGTATGATTGGCTCTTTACTCTATCTAACTGCTAGTAGACCTGATATCATGTATGCTACCTGTCTTTGTGCAAGATTTCAAGCAGATCCAAGAGAACCTCACTTAACAGCCGTGAAAAGAATCTTCAAGTATCTTAAGGGAACAACTGATCTGGGATTGTGGTATCCCAGAGAATCAGATTTTAAACTTATAGGTTACTCAGATGCAGATTTTGCAGGTTACAAAATTGACAGGAAAAGCACAAGTGGAAGCTGCCAATTTCTTAGAGGCAAATTGGTTTCTTGGTTTAGCAAGAAACAAAAGTCAATTTCCATATCAACTGCAGAAGCAGAATACATTGCTGCAGGAAGCTGTTGTGCACAGATTCTTTGGATGAAGAATTAGTTACTGGATTATGGGTTAACATATTTTAAAATCCCTATTTACTGTGATAATCAAAGTGCTATTGCTATGACAGGTAATCCAGTTCAACACTCAATGACAAAGCACATCAGCATTAGGTACCACTTCATAAGAGAACATATGGATGAAGGTACAGTGGAATTGCACTTTGTTCCAACAGATCAACAACTAGCAGATATCTTCACAAAACCACTGTGTGAAGCTACTTTTATAAGATTGGTAACTGAACTTGGAATGGTTTCAGGTTCTTTCTCTAAATCTACTTAGCTTTTGTTCTGCTGCATTAGACTTTATGATCAGTATTTACAGATATTACTATCTTGGTGTCTTCTGTGCTTAATTGAAAATTGCTTAAGTACTGATTGTTGTCTGATGTGAATTTCTAAACTTTGACAGTGATATGACTGTTTCTGTGACTATTCAATCCTATGAGGATAAATGTGCTAGATGTTATCCTAGTAGTCTTTAATATACTAAAGATCCCATATTAGAAGTAATTATTTATGTGGAAATCTATTGACACAAGCAAATTCTGATATTGAGCTTAGTTAAGTTTACTTTGTCTATCTTATTACTAAGTCAAAAACTAGAATAATGCTTCTCATCTGTTAAGTTCTGATGTTAGTAAATCTGCTGAATGTACTAAGTGCTGATAAACCTCATTTATCAAAAGAAAAAGCAAAAGAATAAGGAATAAAAATCGGGTACTCCTCTGAGATCTAGAGTAAAAACGTGGAAGGGACGACCCAAGTGCATTGCTAGTATTAAGTAATATGCGTCAGAAAAGCAAATAATTATTTTTCTTGGTGACTTTTCACACTCTATGATTACTGGAGAAATACTCTGATAATAGCATAAATTCTGATGAGCAGTCGTGACTCACTTACACTGAGAAGCCACTGTAAAATGGAATTTCGAAAGATGCATAAAATAAGCACAAAACAGTTGAGGTGGACTCATGCATGAACTCATTCAATAGTAGGCTTCAGAATAATGACAGATTTTAAGTAAAGTTCTTAGTTATGCCTTATGTCTAAGATGTACTGAAGTGAATCAGACTTTACTCTTTGTCTGATATTTAGCTTAATGCACACACTTACACTCCATATGAATGATGAAAATTACTGTGGTGATCAATGTTGTTTTAGATGAACAGTTTATGTGTCAGATTGCATAAATTCTGAGAACAGGTTCTGATGAAAGTTCTGATGATTAAGTTCTGAAGAACCAAAATCAGAATTTGTTTGAAGAATTGCGAAAATAGGCATTCACTTTTCGAGTTAAGAAATCATGTTCTGATGACTGTTAGGTTCTGATATAAGTCTAAGTGTTGATATTAAATTCTGATTCTTTACTTGACTTATTTATGGTTTAAATCTGAAACAGTCCAATTTTACATCAGAATATGTTCGGGTGAGATATTAACAGTCACTACAATTAGGGTTAGTGGTACACGTCCATGCATAGTAATGTTTACTTGTTTTTTGTGCGCATTAAACCCTGTTTTACACTTCCAATGGCTGTTTTTATTCTCCTCAATCTAGGGAGACGAGGTAGAATTATTTCTACCTATCAGCATTAAATTTTCCTTGCATCTCCTGGCATTCTATTTCCTATATAAACCAACACTTCACTCCAGCCAGCACATCTCTAAATTCCTCACAAACTCACTCTCGTTTTATTCTTAACACAAAAAATGGTTGTGTTTGGCTGGTTTTACAATTATGGCGATGAGACTGTACATGTCTTTATAAATGGAATTCCAACTCCATACCCTATCGCCAATATCCCTCACAATCTCTGGATTCAATTTCCAGAGGTTATTAAACGTGATTTGCTGACAGTTCGCAGAGAACTACATCTCCGTCGTCTTCGACAGCAGGAGCGAATCATATGACTCGCTGTTCTTTTTGTTGAGAGCAGGAAGAAGAAATAGTTTCTGCTCCCTGTTTCTCTTCACCGTCAGCTTTGTCAGGCTTCTTAGCTTAGGACAATAGTTGTTGCTGTTAGGAGTTATAGCTTAGGACAATCTTATAATTTTGTGCTGTAATTTCAATTTCATGGATGTATTTTCTCAATATATTAATGAAATTTTATATTTTTGCAAGATTTTGTCTCTGAGTTGTTTGAAATTCTGATATGCATTTTTAAATCCTGTTTTACCCATATTCTGATGACCGTTTTTTTATCTGATACAAATCAAGTTCTGATTCTGACGTGGCAGTACCTGTTTACTTGATTTATTTTTTTTGGTCATTCTCTCACTTAGTGTATTTTTACAGAATATTGGTCTCGCAGTAATTTTTTTTTAAGTGGGAACAGTTCAAAAATTTTAAATTAAAACTGAACTACCTTAATTAATGGGATTACTTGGTAAGTGGAACGGTTTTTCCTTGAAAAACTGCATGTGATAAGTAATGATTACTGTTTTCCCGTGCCCATTAATTATTCTTTACTGCTGCATATCTGACAGGTGTCCAACAGTTACTTTTTCTACCGTGTATAAGTAAAAGAGAGAGAAGATTGTAAAATCTTTTATTTACTTTCATACTTTATCTCTCTTTTCTTTACTTCTATTCTATCTTGTCTCCTGGTATTTTTTTTCTTACAGACATTTTATCAAACACCTTACAGGCAATCTTATTTCTCATTTTTTTCTCATGGCACCTAAGGATTTGATTATAGATGGAGCCAAGTTTGTACCCAACAACTATGCTGCAATCTTAAACCATGATGAAGCTCCATCTGATTTGCACTTTGTGAAAGATCTTCTAGCACACAGTGAGATTGGGTATGCATTGACCCAGCCTCAAGTCATTTCTAGCCAACAAGTTCTGACGTTTTGGCGGACTGGGCATTTTGATAATGGTGGTGCTACTGGTACTCCAAGCATTATTTTTGAAGTCAATGA